>NC_138157.1:21693520-21923520 GCF_964199315.1 Orbicella franksi
TTATTACATCACTGTAGTTTACTACATTTGTGTATACTACATTTAATTAGGATACCCCAAAACCTCAAGGGTGGCACCACTACCTTGGTCAGGGGCACACTTTTCCTTATTTTTTCCACCTGCTGGTTTTTCAGGGATTTCTTTTCTGGCTTTGGTGCTTCGCTGTGCAAACCACCCAATTTAATCACTATGTGTGTCCAGATGAGTAGTGGGGGCAAAATCTTTCTCATTCACACAAAGGTTGAAAACAGAACCAGCAAGGGTAGAGCAAGGATTTTGGAAGAGGGAGGGAGGGGGTGGGGGAGGTGGGGGTGGCTGATACCTTGGGGTTGCACAGGGTTCGTACCCTTTTTCAGAAACAAATTTCCAGGACTTTCCAGGACTCAGATTTATTTTTCCAGGACTCTAAAATTCACATTAACCCTTTCACTCCCAAGATCTTAATGTTAATTCTCCTTACTGTCTGCCAAACATTTCATATTTTTTTACTTGAGTTTAACAGATTTCCAGAACTTTCCATGACCAGTAGCCCTTTTCCAGGACTTTCCAGTCCTGGAAAATGCCACAATAAAATTCCAGGACTTTCCAGGTTTTCCAGGACCCGCACAAACCCTGGTTGCAGAATTAATGGGACATGTCCCTGACTTGTGCCCGCTCGTCTTCATACAGGAGAGATACAGCGCAGGGAGAGATGGTACCAAGAAGGGGAGCGCAAGGTGAGATGGGTAGGTAATCCCCTGTTCCACCTTACACGCTGTTGTGTGCTATATGGAGACGACTGGACACGAGTCAGGGACATGCCCACAAAATCTTGCTTTTTGCCAATTGAGACCTACATGTTATCGAAAACTATTACACCAGAAATAGCAATGCCACAAATTAGAAATTGCAATGACTTATTAGGTACCTTTTCAGAGTGTTTGCCTTTTTTCTATGATAATCATAACCACAATATTTTTGACTTTTTTCTAGTTTTTGCTTCTCCATAAAGGGGTGGCTAGCCACTCAATCCAGCCCTTCCCTCCCAAGTCTGCTTCTAAACCAGCCAAAATATTTGAAGCAGATGCTAAATTACCAATTGGTATTTTAAAAGACTATGGGATTGGGATTAACATGTTAGCTGTATTTCCCAAGAAATAACTTAACTTTTTCCATCTACACTGTAGTTATCAAACAAGGAAAGTGGCAGCATGTCTACAATATCAAATTTAGAACCTACAGTATGTAATTGACCAAAACAGAGTACTTAATGAACTGACTAACAAAGGGGCATACTGTGTAGTGATCTCCAATTTTAAGAGCTACTGCGAGTATTCAAGAATAGACTTGTATCAGTTCTGCTTTTATTTCCAAATTTTGTTACAATTTGGTCATTTTAGTCAAAACATCTCAGTATAGATAATATACAACTAAACTTGGTCATAAGGAATTCAGTTGCAGTAGGCCACTTTCAATATATTAAAATTCAGCTTGATAGTGAGGCCTAGAGGACATAAACAAAAGAAATGATTTAACGACAGAAACGATTTATTGACAGCTACAGTTGCACTGGCTTGATTTCATTATGAGGAGAGGTATAACATGAGGACTAACAATGAAACCATGAGCTATGCTTTCAATGCTAATTCACTGTACCCATTGGAGGTAATCTTCCAATTACTAACAATATCATTGGGAACTAAATATTACAAGTGAAATGTAAATGGAACAAGTTTTGAGGAGCAAGACAATTTAAAATAGGACATTTCACGATGACAAATTTACTTATAATGGCATCTGTTTTACCATCATCAGGCTAAGGCTCTTTCGGTTATATCTTATAATTTTGCCCTACAATGCCTCCAAAATATGGTGTCTTTTGCTGTTTTATTGCTAATAGCACTTGGCAATTCAGTTAAAAGAAACATCCTTGCAACTCAGTGGTATAAAAAGGTAAGGTCATAAGTGTGCTCAAGTTTTCAAAGCCATTTTGATTTATACAATTCATGTGTTCATGCATAGCTAGAAGAAATCTCAACATCATGTCAACGGATGTAAGTGTATGGGTTGAAATAAAACTTTGAATTTCAGATTAGAAATTATAATAATGCATTTGTAGCCAAAACACCATCTGGGATGAGTACTGTCTTGCTAAGTTCTAGAACCGTAAATCTTGAGGAGTTTTCCACCAAATTAAACAACTGAAATCCATTTTGGTTTGCAACGTTTCCAAACATGCAAATGCCCGCAAGAAGGGAATTAATTCCACCTTACGCACAAACAGATTTCATTTGTCTACGTTTCGTCCAAAACAAGATATATTCCTCTTTTCAGGATCCTCCATTTTCTCTAGGGGCCGTAAGCTTTATTTATATTCAATACCGGCCCAGAACCTAGCTTTAAAACCGAAACATTGTCCTCAACAATGTTCATTTTCTCTGCCGTGACATTCACTAAACATACAATATCCTTACCCTGCAACGGCGTCTCCTTCACGATTTCACTCATCCTGGCTAGCTAACACCTGACGAACAAACTACTACCATCTTACGTGAAGCACAGCAGATTTATCATATGATTTACCTTTCCCTTTCTCGGAAAATAAATCAAAAAGGTATCACTGTAGCATTTTACGAGTCCACGAAAGGCACGAAACAACACACTCGATTCGAGATTTACAACTTTATCAGCCAAGTTTGACTCAAAGTAATCAGAAAAAGCTCCCTCATGCTTTCTGCAGACCCTGTTGACAATATCAACTTCCGACAGCGCTTTCCCGAGATGGTTTACGGCTCGAATTGTCGCTCTTAAGTGGTTTTGAAAACAGCCTCTCTGCAAAAGGCCGCCATTACCTCAATCCGCTGATTCCATATTTGGGCAAAAAACATTCCGTGGTTCTGATTGGTCGGCTAAAATACCCCAGCATTGTTCCGAACATATAAAGAGAACTTAGACGCTTCGAGGTGATATGCTTCTGACAGAACTTACTCGCAGCACCTTAAGGTGAGCTTAGTAGCCGTGCATACCGGTCGAGACTGACAGAAGGCCAGGAACTTGAAGTGGCAAATGGTAGTCCGTTTCAATGAACATTTCGGTCAGAAATTATGGAAACTGACCACAATAGTATTGCCGTTTGCCATCCATCCATGGAGACCCAGGGACGGTTGTTTGGAACGAGACCGGCGAAGTAAACGCAGCAAACGTTTTCAAGAACGGCTGGAAGAGCCCGTGGTCCCACCTTAAGTTACTCCCCCTGGGTTTCCAAGGATGGCCATTAACATCCAAATTGAGTTTTTTGTTAAATGGTTAACTTATTCTCTCGTCATATTATATATCAACGAGTCCACTCGTTTTAGATAAATGCAATTAAAACAACCGAAAAGGAATAGCCAGTGCTGTATGATCATGACGAAATGGAATACCGCTTACATACAGTTGCGTGGAACCCACTTGCAAAAGCTCGTTATAGAGCTGGAAAACTGACATTCTAGGAGACTCAGCGCATTGGACTCTGTACAGATCAAGCACCTGTCACGCCAATTTGCGCGCGGCCAAAATGTGGATAAAGCTGTTCTTACCGGAATGCCGGCTTGCTACGCAGGCTAGGGAATAGGGAATCGTGAACCTCTGAGTTAATTTTGCCAGCCATGTGGTTATTATATATTCTGCAAAGACAAATTGAAATAACAAAACCTAGAACAGATGCCAGAAATACTGTATAAGTTATGGTAACCAAATGATATTAAAGGTGTACACTATATTTATATATACTTCTTTCCAATCTTCTCATCTGTCAACTGTTTCAACTAGCGGACTTACAGCTCCGACAGTTCTTCAACTTCGTCATTACGACTGTTGAAACACCTGTTCGCATCAAAATGAATCTGGAGTCAAACATGGCAAAAGTTCTGAAGTAAGAAAAACAACGTCAAAGGTAACTATTTGTTTATAGCAATAGATCATCATAGATAGCAATGTAGACTGCTCGCTTAAAAACTCTGACAGCCTGTGAGAAGCCAGTATTCAGTATCTCGATTTGTTCGGCATTTAATGATTGGATTCTACTTTATTCGTATTTAATTTCGCGATTTTTGCTAGAGTATTTCGCGAGGCTTTACTAGTTCGCAACTTCGATAGGGGAAAATGAAGAAGTGGCAAAAAAATTTCTTAGCAAACTGGAACCATAGTTAATAGAGGGGAATGGTTATGAAGCCCGGCAAACATCAAAGGAGCAAACAAAGCTGAAAGGATTTACGTCGGAAAGTTCACGACCGTGCACAATCTTTTGTTTTGCGCTCATACACTATGCATGATTACGTAACCAAAACGTTTCTATTGGTTAGTTCCTCGGTCAGTAGTAAACAACTATTGCGTCTTGTGCACGGTCAAGGCCAAAAATGAGAATAAAAACATAGGACAAAGAACTTTGTCGAGTTTCAGTCATTCCCAGCTATTAATTATGCTGCATGGAACAAGATAAGATTAACTGTATATTGTCCTGAAGTTCCATAATGTTCGATATATTCATATCCGTGCAAGTAAATTAACTCTATTGCGGATCACAAGACAAGATGCAAAATGTATGTATGAGCTTACCAGTTAATTATTTTTTATTTATGTCAATATACAAGCTGTATATGTTGTTGTTGATCATTTTTATGACCTTTTTTTAATGTAAATTTCTTACAAAATTGGGTAAATTTCGCGAGGATTTTTATTCGCGAGGCTTAAGTTCGCGATGTTTTACAATCGCGAAATTAAATGATCGTTTGTTTTTTTCCTCTGGCCGTTTCCGCGCTTCTCCTCGACTAACATATCACCTGAAAAAAGAAAATCCTTGAAGTTCTGCTTTTAAGACTATAAACGTTGAAGGCCGCAATACCGTGAATGAAGCTTTGACAGCAATTACTGGGGCGGATCAAAGAGGAGGGGGGATTGGGGGGTTCGGTCAATGACCCCCTAAATTAAAAAAGAGAGACATTATATAACATGCTGAATTTGGCTCAGAATGCGGGAAACCGCATTTCCAAGGACCTCAATTTTAAAAATTCTACAGGGGAGGATGCCCTCGGACCCCCCCCCCCCTACAGGGGACCGCATTCGGCGGTCCGTATCTCGTACCCCCTAAAATCCTCTATCCACCCCAGAGTTAACATCTAAGAACCAGATAAATAATCGTGTGTTTTCTCAATTTCCCTCCTTTTCAGAAATCATGTGGTACACAGACCCCTGTTCAATCGAAAACAGCAACTTGGTCGTTGTCAGTAAGCTAATGTCAGTGTTGATAAAGTAAGACAGAGTGAGTTACCATCTACCATTGGGTTAAGTTATTACAGTTTCTTCATCATTTGAATCTTCAATGGTTTCCTTTCCTAAAACCCAATTTCCTCCTAGAACATAAGCTATAATCAAAATCAACAGAAAATGCTCCTTATGTACACACTAATTGCAATACCCAAGTGATTTCTTTTTAATTTGTCGGCTGTTTAATCCAAGCGAACGAAAGATCAAATTTCCTGTCACAAGTTTGAGAAGGAAACTGCGACTGTGAATGAACCTTATAAAGTGCCTTAATGCTCATCGTTTTCAACTGAACGTCTCAAATTACCCAGAGTGACTAACAGTCGACACAAGACAAGAAACTCCGCTGATATACAAAAGAATGGCGGACAACTTTTCCCTCGTTTTAAGTGGACTTTACTTCGATTCAGATATTCCGTTCGCTTTGTACATAGCAGATGTTGCAGTAAACGTGGTTTTCTCAGCTATAGCAGTACTTGGCAACACGTTCATAATGGTTGCGCTTTGGAAATTGTCCCCTTTGCAAATCCACTCGGTGCTTAAGGTATTTCTGTTCAGTTTGGCATTAGCAGATTTGGGGGTTGGTGCTGTGGTTCAACCGCTGTACATCACCGCTGTTTTGACGGCGATGACTGGCCGGCTTGAAGTTTCGCGCACGATCGGAGCTATCTTCTACGTAGTGAACTGGCTTGTGCCATACATTTCTTTCGCGACTCTAACTGGGATAGCCATTGACCGCTATCTGGCGCTGTATTTCCGCTTGCGGTATCGTATCTTAGTTACGACGAAAAGGGTGATAATCCTTTTGATCCTGTTGTGGATACTCACAATTGCTGGCACATCATTTGTTTTGTGGAATCACATCGTTTACAACGCTCTGGCTAATGCCATAATAGCAGTGTTTCTATTTTTGACTACGGTTTGTTACTTAAAGATATATTTAACACTGAGACATCAAAATGGGCGCTTTCGAGCGGTAGCCCCTGTAGAGCTTTCATCTGAGACTCGCTCACTAAGCAAGAGACACAACTTCAACCTAGCTCGTTATAAAAAGACTGTTAACAATATGTTGTATGTCTACTTAGCTTTCATCCTTTGCTATCTTCCACTATTCTGCATTTTGATTGTCATTCATGTAAGGGGAGTCAACAGAATCATCAAGATTTTTAGGTTCCTAAGTGCGACTTTGATTTTTGTGAACTCCTCGCTGAATCCGCTTCTGTACTGTTGGAAAATTCGTGAAATACGACAAGTGGTATTGGCAGCGATTGCAAAAATGTTCTGCTGTTGCAGTTGAAGATAATCCAGTTTTCGTCGTTATTTGCAGATGGAAAGACAACACTTCAAATGTAGGATAGCTTTCACGATTTCACGTCTTTAAATATACAAAAATCCATCCCCAGCAGGAGATCTAGAATTAATTTGCAAACGTCCTTTCAAATAACACATTTCGGGTCTGTTGTTTTTGCCGTTCAGACTTTAACCCCCCCACCACTACCTCCTCTTCAATGAAGTACTTCCTATAATGAACTATAAGGTCTCCTTTTTCATGCTGAAGGTAGATAAAAGGGTAGGGTCTTCACGAGTTATATTATAGAGAAGGGTAGCAAAAACTGTTATTTCATGTAAAAGAACCTTTCAAAATATCTTGTAACTTTATATTAGTGACGAGGAGTTGTGAAGGCCTTTTGGGATTTGAAATGATCTGGGGGCTTCTAAGGTTAGGAATTTTCTGGTGGACTGTTTTGTAAGGTTAGTAAAAGCCCCGTACTGAACAGCATATGTATCCCTCTGTCCGGAATAAGTATCCCTTTCGGGTGGAGCCTCCCGAAGGGGATACCACAGCACTGTCAAAGAATGGTTTATGAAAGGCTTTACCTTTTCTGTCAAAAATGGTTAATAAAAAGGGAAAGGGAAACCCTCATGACGACAATAAGTCGAAAACGTTCGGTTTTTGTAATAATTAAGTTTTTCTTTTCTAGCTTTTAGAATTTTAGCCTCATGCATATATCAAGAGTGTAAAGGTTTGGACCTCTACCTTGTGCGGCTCTCCCGCCCTCATATAAAACTTTGTTGTGTAAACTTCCCCTCCCCGTAAGGCTCGGCTCTCTTTCTTATCTCGAGAGCGACAATCTACAATCCACTGGTGTTAGAAACAATCTGTAATGAATCAAGTTAAACCTTGCGATCAGGCTAATTTTTGCCCTGGTGTTATTTGTTTATGATCGCATTCGGTCAAACAAATATTCTTTGTCTTTTCTTTAATTTCGACTATTTTTCACTAAGTTTTAATATAATATTGCTTTATTATTGACATTATTTGATGAAGTAATTAAAATTATTACAGGTACGTCATAAGGTCGATTATTATGAACATAATCCTCACTGTCGGCTCGGCTACTCAATATTTTATGCAACGTGTAACGTTAGCAGTAACCATTGCGTTACTAATAACGTTGCTAACATTATTGCGTGACTTGTTCACTAAGCTAGTTACCAATCTCCTTGAACGTCTCGCAGTGTTTACAGTTCACCATCATTTCAAAGATCGAGCGACTTCAGTGAGATCTCCACAAGAAATATGGGAATTTTGGCAAGTCGAGGAATAGAGTATGAAGACAGCTATCGTTCCTTTTCCGAGAAAGAGCGCCAACAACTTTTGTCCCTATTCGCCAGGCTGGCTACAGCGAACGAGCATGGAATAATGAAGGTAGAGCTTGAGCCGTTCAAGGTAAGGATATCAGCTTCATGTAAGGTTTATAAGATTGAATTTGAGCAACTATTGAAATTACGTCGTTAAAATTGTAACTTGAGCAATCCTTCCGCTTCCTAAAGAGGGACTTCTGTTCAGGAAAGAAAAGAAAAGTGTAAAATTCACAAATATACTGATGTAGATTACCTGACAGCTGAATTGGTTCACATCTTGTTTTTTGACGCAGCTCTTTGTGTTAATGCCAATAGTTTTGACGCCTTCGATTTCCAGCTGTCCATGTATTTTTGTTCGTTTCCCTTGAGTTGAAATCATTGAGGCTTATCTGTTGCTGTCATAACAAATTTTATTTACACAAGGTTGTGTTTTGTTTTTGCTACATTCTCATTCACTAGTGTTAGAAACATTTTTCCTGGTGCTGTATTTTTCGTACCGAAAAAAATTTTAGTTTTAATTCGTAGATGTAATTTTAATTAGGGGGGCTGGCTTTTGTGGACCGTGATTACCGTTCTTAACAGTTTTCTGAATAAACGTGAGCTAAACTAGAATGTTCATTTTGACACTTTTCCACAAAAAATTCAATTTCAAGAATGGTAGAATTGTCAGTAGATTTCCAGATAAAATTGCATTCGATATTGACTGCTATTTCCAGTTGTATCTGGGTATAGGATATACATTGTCAAATAAATGTAAATAGATCTGATCTTTCTCAGCAATTTTTTAAAAATCTTTTTCAAGGTACAAAGGAGGTCAGCCTGACATTTAATAAAAAGTGCTTTGCATTGCAAGCTAATGCAGCGTTTTCCAATTTTTGTGTGAGTACATGTACAGCAAATGCAAATCAGAATGCAACCCGTGTGGTACAAGGAAAGTGATCTGAAGAACATATATTACTTTCAGTAGTGTACAAAGTTTTAAAGCACTCACATTAACTGACAAATGTTTAACTTTTCCTTTTAGAGCATGAAATGCAGTAGATATACTGTTATATATAATGCTGACTTGAGGTAAACGTATATGTCATGCCCATATAAGGCCCATCATTTTAAGACTTCACTTCTAAAGAGCAGCTGTTCTTGTTTATGACTCTCTGCAGCTGCAGCTAATGTTATTTTTCTGTATCTTTAAAAGTGTAATTAAAGGGATCAATTAACATACAGAGTTACATACGTGCATGCCTTGCTGAAAATCATTTGTTGGATAAAATCTAGAGATGTTATATGGCGGCTTTTGTTTTAAGTTACAGATTATTTCAGGAGGTCATAATTTCAACTCAGTCAATATTCCCTTACTTGTGAAACAAACTCTTAGTACTAACTTTTACAGTTTGACATCAGGGAAAAGTCATAATATTTAATAAACAAGTATATTTTATAGTTTCAGTTAAATCTTAGCACTAATCTGACCATCAGTGGCCTCAAGGTACCAAAAATCTAACCGTATTTAAAACTAGATGAAGATAAAGGTTTAAGTTGCTGGTGATTGTGTTAATGTTTATGATCATGAGATGGTTATAAGACGAAAATCAACCAAGCCATTTTAAGTATGATTATTATAAATTGACTGGACCTTTTTCCAGCAATATATTATTTAGACGTGTCTTTTTTATGCATCACCTCTTTGCATATTTCCAACAAGGAAGATTATATTAGTTATAAGTAGTTTTCATATTAACTGACAGTAAAATTGCTAATTTCACTGGCTCAGATTAATAGAGCTTATCACAACATAATGGTCGTACAGGTATTAAAGAATTACTTTAACTGTATACATATACCACTATCTCTATGTTTGTATACATACATGTTACACAGAGGTCAACATTTAAAAGTCAGTTCTGTTCATGAGCTTTGACATAATGATGCTGTGAGCAAGAGAATTGACATTTCAATAAATTATGAAAGTAATAATATTGTAAATTTTCCATTCTTTTTCTTGCAGCTTCTTGTAACAGAAATAGAGAACATTTTCTCCTTGTTAATATAAAGTTACATGTATTTACTACCATTATTATCATGAAACAAGTTTGTGCAAGTTTGAGAGAACTCAAAAAATCTTGGGAGAACTCAAGATGAGAATATTTATAAATAAATATACTTATAGTTTCGATTTGTTTATGGTGTGCAATTTTATAAATTTATTAAGTTTATGTCTTCTGCTGGGGTAACCTGAAAACACTGACCCCAGTCTGTGGACCCCACTACACTGACAGGTCAACAGACTACCCCTACAGACCCCCTCTACAGACCACCCAACAACAAATGAAGATTTCACTTACAAGTTGTCTAAAAGATCAGTTGTGTTGGTGAAATTTTGAGTGTCATGCTATACAAATGTACCATACTTGGCTTTTTAAAATCCCCCAAAATAATTTCTGAGAGCTGTTTTCTGCAAAAAGAGATGCCAATGGCAAAAAGAAAGAAAGTTCTTACCTTCCATGGGTGGCTGAATCTGGCCACAAAAGATGACCTAAGATTTGTTGTATAATGTTAGGGTCTTTTAAGATTGTTTGTATCTGTTATTCCATTGAGCAAATTTTGAAGTCTAGGATGACTTCATGAACCCACAAGAGAATGGGCTGGACATAAATGGCGGAGGGAAAGGGCACAAATTTCTAGGCCTCCCGGTCTCTCATAAATAGCCACAACAAAGGAAATGGCAGTGTGTAATGATGTAACTTGCCCTTGAACCTGAACCCAAGTCTGGTACATTTGCATAGCATAACACTCAAAATTTTGCAGAACACAAGTTATCTATTAGACACCCAGTAGGTCTATATTTGTTCTAATAATTTTAAATTTATTTTTGGGGTTTGTGTGTAGAGGGGGTCCATAGGGTAGTCCATGAACCCAGTCCATAGTGGGGGGTCTGTGGACCAAGGGTCAGTGTTTTCAGGTTACCCTTTCTTTTGTTTTAATAGTAAATGTGTAGTTCTAGAAAATATCCATACCTGCCCAGCAGAAGGGATTTATTACAAGACCCCCACCCCTCTGAAAATTCCAGTTAAGCTTCATACATTTCTTTAAATTTTTTGGTTTTACAGAATCCCCCACCCGTCCCCCCAGGAAATTCCAATCCCTTCTGTGGGGAGAGTATGGATATTTTCTTGAACTGCACAATATACTGAAACAGTAGAGAATGAATAAGAAACTGCTGAATGCTTTCAATGTAAAACATGTTTTAAATCACAGCATGAGAATGTACGAGCTTACAAGTACAAGTCAGTTTAAAATGATAATCATGTTACTTTGTTTTGCTCAATTGCAGAACCAGTTGACATGGCTTTTGCCAGAGCCCATCATTGACCGTTTCTTTAAAGAAATGTGCAATATTCAGCGGGCTCGTAGAGCTTTGAAAAATCCGCTGCAGAATGGACAAGTGGGAAAGGTGGCTTTCTTTGTGTCCATGTCTCATATCTTTAAAAGAAGCAGAGAAGAGAAAGCACACATATTTTACTACTTAACAGCTGATGTTGATCAAGTTGTAACCAGCGTAGAGGTAGAAGATCTCTGTAAAACACTATTGGATGCCTATGTAATTGCATTAAAGAAGACAAGCATTGGTGCAGAATGGAAGCTGCAAACAAATGCACAAGCAAACCATAGATTTGCCAAAAATGCCATCAAAGATCTTCTAGGGAAGAAAACAGATCCTAGTTGTGTTTCTCCTGAGGAAGTTGTCTCATGGTTTGGTAAGTTTCCACTGATTGAAAATTTGTTTCTTGCTGTGTCAAGAGCTTGTTTCCTTGATGTGGAGAGTCTGTTAGAAGAGAAGCCTCATGGACTGGATGAAGGATGTGAAGAGACAGTTGCACATGTTCAGTATGACAGGTCAGTACTGCAGCATAATACCTAAAGGTGGTGCATGTAATCTACAACGTAATTAAACTCTGTGACAACTGATAATCTTCTGAAACTGTGTTGCAAGTTTTGCAGGCAAATTCACAACCTGTTCCAGGTGTTTGGGTAAGTGGGAAAAACAGCAAGTCATAGCAAGTAAAATATCATGTGTGCCCCTCCCCACCCCCACCTCCCACGCCTCAAACTAACTGAACACCTCCAGGGGAGGCTGATAGATTTGGGTTTTGAGTCTTTATTTGTACGTAGGTGCTACATAGTTTTGTTGTTGTTCTATTTTTTTATTTCATTTTTGTTTTTCATTGTTAAACTTCAACTTTAAATATGTCAGGTCACACATCATAATGCCATGCAAGTTTGAAGTGGATTTCAGTAAAATTGATTCACTGTTGGATATTCCATCTATTGTCCTCATTAATCATCACTTACCGGCATCACAGCAACATCGATGGCGGCTTTTGTTCTCAACTCAGATTCATGGTGAGAGCTTCAGTGCTTTCATTCACCAAATAACCAATCAAGGACCTGTGGTAATTGTGGTCAGAGACACTAGTGGACATGTCTTTGGAGGGTTTGCCTCAATGAGTTGGACTATCAAGTCTCATTTTGTAGGTGAGTATATACTATATATTTTAAGCTTATAATGGTGGAAAAATATGCTAAAGCCTAAAGAGCATTTGCTTAGGGCCAATTAGTGTCCCAGGTACTTATATCCATGTATTTGTGGTCGCTGGTGAGAAGCCTCTTCCCCTTGAATAACCCCAAGCAGTTTGACACACACACCTTAACTATACCCCAGGAGGAGGGGGCACTCCTTTAATGATGGACAAAACGAGGAGGCTCTGCCCAGAATGGAAACATTTTCAGACTGGGAATGAAAGGGTAGGGAATCTGAAGTGCACTTGCACTAACCGTTTTCAGTGCTTGCAAGATTGAAGGTAAAAGAACTGTATCTTTTATAACATTTACATGTATTTGGTAATGCGTATTTTAATTAACCACATCATCTGTATTCTTAATCTCTCTGTAGGTGATAGCTACTGCTTTCTGTTTAGCGTAAAGCCTAACATGGGTGTGTATCACCCTACTGGCTACAACGAGAACTTCATGTATCTCAATATGGGCATGCAAACAATGCCCAATGGACTGGTAAGCAGTGCAGAATTATTTACATTCACGTGACCAATAACAGTTGTTATTTTGTCCCATCACTGACTTATCACTTAATAGATCAATACTACCATATGCACCCCGTATCTTATTTTAGAATAATTATTTACCAGAGCTTAATTTTGTCTTTGAGTTATATTATACATGTACATTTGTTTGCCATTGAGAAGAAGATTTTTAAAATTAATACTTTGTTCAATTCACATGCTTCTTTTGCTACCAGTAGAAAAATAGTGAGTAACATCATGACATGAAAAGAATTTTTTTTGCAGGGCATGGGTGGTCAGTTTAACTACTTTGGGTTTTGGCTGGATGATGATTTTGGTTCAGGGCATAGTCGTGGTCAACCCTCCTGTACGACATATGGCAGCCCACAACTCTCTGCAGAGGAAGAGTTTAAGCTTGACAGGCTGGAGGTCTGGGGAGTCGGTGTACCCCCAGAAAATGAGGTGAGCTATAACCCAGGTTAGCCTTAACAATAAATGTAAAGCTGAAAAACGACACACGCATGTTTTGATATAAAATCAAACGGGGCGAGAATAGGGAGTTCAGTTGCCAATCAAGGGCTTTAAGTACTGAATGATGTTTTCTTAGCTTCCAATTGTACTCATCAACAAAAGAAGAGCTTAGAGAATGGTGCCGAGCCACGAGCAATCTGAGCCGAGTGCGTAGGGTACCCATGACAACCGTGTGTGCGGCAATTACCAGACCCTGTCCCCCAAGGTGCTCGGAGGGCAATAGGCCCGCGAACAGAGTGGAGGCGAGACCCAGACCCACCAAACCTTCCACGCCCCAGATCCATAGCCAGACGAAAGGTAGAAACTAAAGCCGGCTACATCACGATGCCCAGCACAACAAATGTCGGCTTGACGAGAAACAGCAAGATCGTACCAAGCCTGGCAGCGTTGACATGGACTGAGCCAGTGCAAAGAACTAAGGCCTAGAGACAGAAATAACTATCACTCTCTAGCGTAGCAGAGCTTTGTCATGACCTTTGTTCGTTACATGAAGGGAAGCATCATGGAGAACAGACTAACATCATTCACACATAACTGAGCCGACAAAAGCCACTCAGATTGGACGTAAGCCAAGCAAAGGCCTGACAGTCACTTCAGATCCCGGTGGATCCGAACTAAGTGATCAGCTAGCAGCTTAAGACACGAGCTGCTTCAAAAGTCGTGACAGCGAATCCGCAGTGCTCCAGATCTTGGATCTGATGGTCTGGGATGCCGTTCCTATCAGCTTCGGTTGCCGCTCCAATGCGGAAGCTGTGGCTGGAAAAATTGCCTTGAATGCCAACTGATGATACGATGCCTCGCAACCACGAAGACAATATGACATGGGATAATGGCCGTCCATCACGAAACAGAAACAAAAGGCCTGGAGCATCTCCCGTCAACGACAAATAAGCCAAGAGAGAATGGATTGCACACAGAGGGTACTCGCCCTTGCCTATGTACAAGAAACAGCTCTTGCGGATTGTAGCTGTTTTAGAAGCCTTGATCCTGAAGGAGATGTATCCGAATCATCTGTTGGCTGCACCTAGGTGGATAGCAGATGAAAAACTAGCAAGATTCAGGACGGTAAAAGAAACCAAAAACAGCTAAATTACACGCTGCCTAAAACATGCAGTGGTCTGGAAGGCTCTAGTCCAATGCACGAAAAATCACCATCAAGATGTCGTCTGTAACTGGTACTGAAGTATAGCCGAGAAGCATCACCTTGTCTAAGCATCCGCTGTAACCGCAAGCAATTAGCAACAGGATCAGAAAAGCCCTGTTCAATATGCAAAGAGTGAACCCCCGACTGATAAACCTTGCTTTAATGCTTTAATTGGATACTCCTAAAAAACAGTAAAAAACTATACTAGGAGGTTTAATGTTAAACTTGAATCTATATATCAACTATATCAACTGGATGGTGTAATGTTGAACTCCAACAATCAAACTCTTGTTTGGCTTTAATTTTAGTATTTGTTAATGTCTGCACCAGCACTTAGAAGAAGATATATTTGTATATGATCTTTCATATATTCGCTTGCAAGATCATAATTGTTAGTCTCTCTTGTAAGTTATTTCAACATTGGACAGTTGAGAGTGAAGTAATGTAGTTATCAAGGAATTTTGTTCCTTCTTCATACTTAACCCAGCAATTGACGATTCCACTCCACACATTTCAATGGACAGTGTGATGTATCCTTGATAAACACATAACGGCATAAACAACATTGCAGCTCTCTGTGTTCTTAATTATTCCCATTCCTTTTTTCTTCCTTACTTACTTCCTTTGTTCCTTTGTTCGTTCATTTGTTCATTTATCTATATTTTGTCCCGTCTGTTTTAGTTGGAAAAAAAGAGTGTATTGGACACAGAGATAGAAGCCAAAGCCTTCTTGGAAGTGATGGGCAAGAAGATGCACAGTGAAGGATATAGAGAGCCAGAGACAGACTAGCTAAACCATGACAGAGATCTTATGATAGAAGTTTATCATGTAATATTAAATACTGTATTTTCTGGATTAATCGCCAGGTGCCGAATAAACGCCGGGTGTCCCAGGTAGATTCGTTCATAAGATCCGCGAGGAATTTACATTCAAAGTATAATAAACTTTAGGTATGGTTCATTCCGGTTTCATTCATCCATTCATTCGTGATTATATTTAGCTCTCAAAAATAAGATAGGAGAGGAGGGAGGGATTTAATCGAGAAAATACGTACTTGCATTTAGAATGTCTTACTGTTCAGCTTTTTATCCAAGTACAAACATAGTTTCAGACCAAGACCTTGCTTTTTAGCATCTGTATTTGTTTAATTTAAAATGGAAAATACTTCCAAAATCAATCCTGGGCCAGGAAGCTTATAATTTATTTGCCCAGGACATTCTCTTTTTCATAATCAGTCTTTCAATGGGATTTTGCACGACAAAAAATGAAAAAATTAAACAAGACTTACTTCCCTGTAAAGTGAAGTTTGATTGGAATCCTATCAAGTCATCATACTGCTCCAAGAGATGTCTGCTTGTGGTGGCCGTATTGAACAGGAGGGCGGTGCTATCCATGATAACCGTGAGAGTTAACTTTGTTTTTGACATTTCGCCATACTGGGTAGAGCTAACAAGCTTAGCCGAGCAACAAAAGCTCCTGTACTTTTTGAAACACTCAGTCCATCCTTTGGCTTCGACGTGGGAGCAAGTCCCACACCTCTTCACTGGCACTCTTGACGTTGAGAAGCGTGATATTCTGTTGTGATAAATATGTGTCCATACTCTCTTAATGTCGGTGGAGAGGTCATCCGTCAACATATTGTCAATTATTTCTGTAGTTTTTCACTAAGTAGCTGGGGATTATTTCGTGTTAGGTAGATAAGCCTGGCTCAGGTTCCCTACGATGTTGGTCTGGCTCTGAGACTCCGAGTCGGAGCAACAGTCACCCAGTCATTCACAGCTGTTGTGATCTGACTGATTTTGCTTGTCTGTCGGGATTTGGTTGATTTTTAAGGACGATCTTCAGGCTGTCGCAGACGGAAATTTTTGCTGCCGCCATCAAGTTCTAATTTTTGAGCCCGAGGGTGTTGCTGAGGGATCCCCCGTCGTTGCCGACATGGATAACGACATTAGATACCGACTGGGCAACTTTTTTCTCAGAAAAATTTGAGAAATCTGCGAAAAAACAGCGACATATTTGTCCGGAATACTATGATGTCCGCGCCGAAAGCACTAATTATGCGCATGCGCGTAGCCATCTCATTGGATCTCTATACAGTAATGATGAGATAGAATTTCAAGTTTTGAACAATGAGATTAAATACATGCAAGCTATACGAAAGGGGCCTGACACTTTACAATCAGTTGACATGTGTCATGTGAGGGGTGGGGATCTTAAGCAGTGGGTGTGGAAGAAAGGCTTTCCATGGGGTGGGGTGGGGAGAGTGTTGTAAAGTGAAAAAATTATCCTGACAAATTCACAAAGCAATTTAGTTATTGTATAAAATAGTATCCGAAGTAGAAATTAAGTAATATCAATGAATATTGAATGCCTCAGGAGTAATAATTAACACTACACAGTGTTGAGTCAATCCCGTATTATGATGAAAGAAATCTGAACAAACTCGTCCAAGTTAGTTAGAGGAGCCTGCATCCATCTTGTTCTTGTCAGTAGTAGACGCACAGTGTTACAGGAATCTTGATGTATGATAAAATCGATTTTTAATTACAAGAGTTATTTATTCGCTGAGATATTATTTATTATTGAATATCAGTTAGGTAATCTTTAACTGAAAACGACCTTAATTCAGAATTTTAGTATACAATGTACGTGAAGCAATCTCTGTATATTTTGTGTGTGGTCACATCATCAGCAGGGCATTAAAGTTTAAAGTTATAAACAGACACTTCTGAGGGATAAGCTCATTTGAATCCCACAGAAACTTTGCGCTGGAGGCATACATCATCCTTTTTTACAACACCTGTGTTGGTTGCCAAAGAATGGCTGGTGTTTTCTGGGTATAAATTGGCTGGGTATAAAGGGTATAAATTGCTTACTAATTCATTTTGCTTGCACCGGAAACTTGAAGAGTCTTACAGGTTGCTTATGTCGTCTGTCACGGCAGTGAGATAAATATTTGATCAACAATGGCCAATTAAGAAACTTCAATCTTATTGGCAGCAATTCACCAAATGAAAAATGTTGTAGAGCGGTTTTCATGTGAAGGTCGAAAAGTAATTGGAAGTGAAACCAAAAGCAACCGTGACTCGTTCGCATACGTTTTCCCGCGGTACGCGTCAACTCCGAGTTCTGATTGGTTCGCTGGATGTGATTGACTAGACTGATTACTTAGCTTTGCTTTTGGTTTTACGACACTTAGTTGAAAATCACTTTATAGATCGTTTTATCTGTCTCCCAAAATAAAAAAAAAATTCCAAAACCATTTACGGGGTAAAGTCAAAAATTGTGATAGGAAATAAATTAAGAAGACACTTCTCCAAGTTTTGGGTCTCTGCGTTTTCCCAAACTTCAGATATTCGTCGAAATGTTTTGCAAAAATTTACAGAGGCCAGTATGGAGCCACCATGTTGACGTGCTGCGTACTCTGTGGTACAACAATATGGCGGCCAGAAAATAGTGTAAACATCTTGAACTTACTTTGGCTATCTAGGCGACTGATTTTCTGAACTCAACAAACAAACGTTTACTTAAGCACTTTTCCTAATACTTTAACTTCTAAAAAGGCTCAAAATCGCGATAAATTCTAGTTGTGCAACGCTTTCTCGTTGTATACCATGCAATATCCCACGAGTCAATTGTGTTTTCTCGGTATGTATACCGAGAAAACAAGTAACAAGTAGGACATTCCATGGTATACCACAAGAGAGCGTTACATAACTATCTTATAACATGCCATAGAAAATATATAAGCCAACACAATCGATGCGACATACGCACGACACATGATGGGAAGGTTGCGAGTAATACCGTCGAATATACAACGGCTTTCCTGTATTCTGATTGGATGTATTTTCTATGGCAAAAGCATATATTTTTCGAGAAACGTAATCGTAGTTTTAAGTCACGCACCGCCACAACTCTGAAATTCACAATGGGCTGAGCACGCTACTGAGGTGAACAGATATAAATTTAGTATTTCTTATACCTGGTGAAAATTAAAACTTTGGTGGCTCTTTAGTTTGGATTTTAGAACATGATGACGTCAAGTGAAAACGATCTACAGTAAATAAATGTATCTCTGTGATTTTACGATGAAGTTAACGCGGTTTTTTTAAGGACTGCCCGTGCCAGTATACCTTGCAAGACAGATTCCCCTCTTTATATGTGCGGTTATGAACGGAGGTTCCTTCTCGTCTCTTACCGACCAGAAAGAGAGGGATCGCCTGGTTCAATCGTGCCCCAGTCTCTGTCTCACCATAGTTACTACAGGGGTATGGTTATGAAACTCGACAAAGTTCTTTGCTGTAAGTTTTTGTTTTCTTTTTTGGCCTTGACCGTGCACCAAACACAATAGTTGTTTACTTCTGACCGAGGAACTAACCAATAGAACCGTTTTGATTGAGTGTATGAACGTAAAACAAAAGATTGTACACGGTCGTGACCTTCCAACATAAATCTTGGCATCTTTGGTTGCTCCTTTGATGCTTGCCGGGCTTCATAACCATTTCCCTCTATTAACTATCGTCTCACAGAATGGCATTTGTTTAGGATATGGCCAAGTACAGTTACTAGCCCCCAAAGTTACAATCGATAGCACACAATACGATGAGTATATGATTATTTTCCTTTATTTAGAGCGTAATAAGGTTTTAAACAGCAGTTATGGTTACGGCATGGGCTATAAAAGGATGCCCTCAAATTTCAAAATAAAAATATGATGAACGTTAAAACCTAACAACGAACAAAAGTGACAACTTTTTTTGTCTCAACCTGTAGTATATATCGAGGCCGAGATTTTTCCGGTATGACTCAAATAATAGTACTTTAAAAACCCATTACTTTAGAAGAAAAACACTACAGAAATGAGCTGGAAAACTAGATCGAGATCGCCGTTAATGAGGCACTGTAGTTTTACAACACCTACGACAACTTTCATAAAGTACAGATTATCAATACACTTGACACTTTAAAAGATTACATCAGCTTCTATGACATTCATTCTACCACTCAGCACTCTAAAAACGACCAGAGATAAGTTGTATCTCACATGTGAAGAAACAACCCAAGGGCTGCAAAAAGCGTGATCACAGCAGACACTGCAAGCGACCTGGCTCCTGCTGCCGGTATCCGTCCTTTTTTGCCAACTGGCTCAGTTAACTCGACCAACCAATTGTACACGTCGGTTTTGTCCTGGTCTTTTAACATATTGCCAATCTTCTCCCGGCATTGCGTATGGTAGTTGTTGAGCCATTCAATCTGCAATAAGATGAAGAGTTGTCAATTTGCTTAACTATTGTTGTCTTTTCGTTTTTCTCTAGCAGCTTTTTACCGGGTAGTTGGTTTCTCGTAGGATTGAAACGCTCGTGTCTCTCGCATACACCTCGCATACATCCCCCACTCCTCCCCGCTAGAATACATCCCACGCATCTCAGAGAAAAGAGGTTACAATCTTTACTTCGTGTATTTCTGTCACAACCATCAGGGCGGAAAACGGAAATAAACGCGATGGATAAAGATTTCTGCATATATATAGAGAGAGGAATCCACAATGGCAGGCGTTCTTGCCTATTCTGTAAACTTTATCTGTCCAGTCTTAATTAGGAGTAGAAAAGACAGAATGCTGTCTAAAAGCTCATTCTGAAACAGAAAACTGAAGAGAACTCAAAACAAGCGCAGTCCCAATCAAACGGGTTCAAAATATGCGCGATGGTAAACAACTGATGAGATGGAGGATGTTTTGTCTGGTACATACACGAGAAGATGATTTTTCTGTCACTGACACAGGCAGCCAGGAATCAAACCTAAGATCTTGTGGTGACCAGTTCAGATGCAACCACTGAGCTACAGGAGACACGTGGGAAGTAAGGCCATTAAACTTGGTTTATGTGACAATCTTTCTGCATACTGCATTCTGTTAGGTGTTGAATGTCTGTAAGTGAGGGTCCACCATAGGGTTCTCAGATCCCGCTTTCCCGTCCATTTTTTCCTGTTAATCCCGCCATCCCGCCTTTTTTTGCCTGGAAATCCCGATCCCGCCCACTTTTCAGACCTTTCTGCGTGAATTATTAACTTGTTAATTTAATTATTAATACAAACTTTTAAAAAATAGATATCGCATTAAAGACCACAAAAGAATTCAATGGCTAGCAGACAAACACAAGTGATTATAACGTTTCTTTCTGTTCACGGTTTACTGTTTTGTTTTCTTTTGTCCACATATTATTAAAAGAAAATGATTGTTCATTCCCATATTTAAGAGATGGCCTGTTAACACACTTGACAGTTTCTTTCAAAGCTTTAAACGCCTTCACTTTCCTTGAGGTCTGGCCTCAGAACTTTTCTGAGTGACGGCCTGCACATCCTTTTCGCAATATATGGTGACGCAAATCATAATGTCGCATACTTCACTCGGTAAACCACTGTCATAGCCATTCGGTAAGGAAGTTCTAGCCAAAAAAAAGCCAAGTGCTCTGGAAAAGGTTGAAAGACTAGACAAACTATAAAGGATCGGGGGGCAAAGATTACTGACGCAAGCGTCGAAAATGTCAGGAATGGACAGATGTCAGAGGTCAACACAAATGATTGCAATAGGACTCAAAGACCTCATACAGTCTCATGATACTAACGTAGTCAAGCGATAATGGATACGTTTGACAGAACCTGACAGGGTGCAGAGCCGTTGCTATAAACCTGACACAGCTATACGCATTCGTCTCTGCCAGCTTGTGGTTTTTACGCTGGTCAAGAATAATTTATATGGTCATGTAAGAATTGAAATCCCGTATCCCGCTCTGTTCCCCTTGCGAATCCCACATCTCAACCCCATAAAAACACGAAATCCCGCTCCCGCTCATATTTGTAATTCCCGCTTCCCGCCCCTGGTTTCAGCTCAAATCCCAAATATCACGGCGAAAAAAAAGCCAAATCCCGCATCCCGCCAAACCTATTGTGGACCCTCTGTAAGTGGCATATTCGTAATTAAAAAAAAAAAATGGGATACTTGATTTTTTAGCCTGGTGAATATTTAAGAAGATTTTTTTTTTTTCTGTCGGTGACGTTGGTTCTGTATTAATTTCATAGCTGACCTATTTTCACTGGAAAATTATTTTGATCTTTTCATTTAGCGGTTGAGTCAGGACTTTATGTGTATATTTTAAACTTGTTAACAGAGTTGAGGTGTTAACTAATCACAGCGTACAGTATCTTGTTTTTACTGTTTTAAAATGTAAAATTGATATCTGGTATGTTCTAAATTAAAATACCTCAGTGGGAGTCATGATATCCAAGTCGATCAAACTCTTCCAGTACGGTAGCTGCCAATTAAACAAATTGCCATTATCTCAACGCATTTGTTTACCGAGCGATAAAATACACTAAAAACAGCAAGGCGCTCTAACAAAGAAGAATTTAAGCTAAATAAAAAGTTGAAGTTAGTGCACTTACAAAGGACACTGCTTCAAATGTCACATACTGCTTGTCATTGAAGGAGTTCTAACAAAAGAAAGGAAAAAAGAATATAACCACATAAACCCAGAAATAAACACAGACTAACACCAAGAAAACTTTCCCACTCTTTTTAGGTTTTAAGTCATAGAGGAGGAAGTACATTTTGCTATGAACTAACCCCAATTTCTGATCCATATTATTACACAGAAAAAACCGAGACTCTTTGGGATTTTTTAGTCTTACTTGTGTCTTCGCGGGGACTGCCATGACCACAGTTTCAAGTCTGATGCCGAATTTACCATCTTCGTAATATCCGGGCTCTGAAGAAAAAGAAGGGTCCCCGTTAGAAATGAGAAAACTTCAATTTTCACCTGCAACTATTTATTTCAGGGCCATAAATTGTCACTGGACTTAACTTGCACCATGGTTTGGTTTGTAACGTACGGATGAAACTCATTTAAACGCCCTTTTCATCTGATACTTAACAAATGTCGTAGAAAACTGCCGATAATTTCTTACCTTCCAAATTATTATACTTCAATCTTTTTCGTTACACCCTCCCAGGATGATTTTCGTAGATAACTACACTAAGAAATAATAATACGCTAAGCTTACCATCTGATTGAAACATTCCAGGAACGATTGGTTTTTCATATGCTCTCGGGCAGCCGACGGTTATTCTCTGTGGTCCTACAACATACAACAGTGTGTCACAAAAATAGACACGGAGCTGTTGTTACGGAGTTTTTGTAATATCCCAACTCATTATCTTGCCTCATCTCACCTTCATGTACACCGAGAAACATGCCAATACCGTGCCCCGTCCCATGCCTGTAGTCCAGGCCATTTTGCCACAATTCTCTGCGCGCGATTGTGTCTAAGAAACGACCTGTCAAGAAAGTAATAGAGACAGCAGTGAGTTCATGTGATCGAGGTGTTGAAGTTACACGCAACACTCTGTAATAAATAGCAACACATATGAGTGGATTTATGGAAACAGTGTAAATGAAGAATGCGCTCCTTTGCAGCAAGTGAGTTACCTACTTTGATTTAACGCGGACTCTAAAAGACCTAAAATCACTCCAAACAATGACAAAAAAAAAAAAAAAAAAAAACAGCAACAGCGAAAGAAAAAGCAGAAAGGTAGAAGACTACAAAAGGACGATAAGAGAGAGGGGAAGAAAGAATGACACTCGCTTTGAAGTTCTATATTGTCTACTTTGTCTCTGACGAGAAAAGAAATGCTGAGGCAGGGTGAGACATACATAAATATAGCTCATTAAAATTAGAAACATTAGTCTCTTTGTAAAGAAGACTTGTTTAGGAAAGAGTTACAAAACTTGAGCAGCAATATGCAGGTCGGCAACATGTGAAGGGTTCTTTCTCGGCGGAATTAGCGCAAGCATCGGAGTTTTGGTCTGAAGCTGGTGCAATTTTAGCAGAAGCTGCAAAACCATACTTACAAATACATAAAATACAAATTACAAATACGTACAACCATACAGAAAAATATTCAGGGAAATTAAAATTTCCCTGAATATTGGAATATTGGAATATTTTTTCCTCTTTTCTACTTGAAGGTTTTAACCTTCAAGGAAAAAATATGTATGTCCAGCAATGTGTTGATGATCAAACGATTCAATCTTCAAGCGACACACTGCAGAACAATGAACCATCATACCAGATCAATCAATCAATCAATCAATCAATCAATCAATCAATCAACTTTATTTAGAGAGGGTGACACATGAAAGTATAAACTGATAAACTAGTGGCCCTCTGTGCTAAAAATCTACGAGCAATTATATAATAACTAAGTATAGTACAAAGTATGAACAATAAAAAATTACAATATTTAAAAAGTTACAATAAAAAGTTACAAAAATATATATAAATGTATATACATAATTACAATGATTTAATAATTCCTAAAAATTTCTAACTATAAGTGTTAAAATATTAATTTAAAATATAAAAGTTAAAATATTACGAAATTGTAAAATGGTCAATATTAGCGTACCCCTTCTTTACGTACTCGATATATTTGCGTTTAAAACTGAGAGTTAATACTTTCGCTGGATCTTATTTCTACAGGTAGGGAATTCCATAATACAATTTATGATGTTAAAAAGGTTTTACCCCCTTCTGTTTTCCTGTTGTACATGGGGCTGCGTAGTATTATGTGACCATAACCCGAGGATCGGACTGATGTGTCACTTACAAGAACTAACTTATTGCATAGATATTCTGGGCATTTACCCGTTTAAACATTTAAAGATAAGACACAGTTTGCTAACATTAATTTCATCACAGAAACGCATCCAGTTCAGCTTCTTAAATAAACTACTGAACTGTTCGTTCTTAACATGTAGTTAACATCTAGCATGGCCCAGACAGCTCTCTTTTGTAATCGAAAAACTCGTCTAATACGTTTGCTTTGGATGTCATACTCCAGACTGCTCCGCCGTATAGAACCAAAGGCATAATAGTTGCATTACAGAAAAGTATGCGCTCATTGAAAGGTAGGTAATGCCTAATTGATCTCAGGACGCCTATACGCTTAGCAAGTTTCTTACATAAACGTTCGACATGCTCGTTAAAAGAAAGGTCCGAGTCAATGAACACTCCAAGTACCTTATGGCTTGTGGTAGTCTTACCAGGAATTTATCTTGTTGCCAGACAAATTCCAGATAATTATATAAAGTCGCAACGTTTAATTAACAGCGTTGACTTATTAAATATTGAAGAAGTTGTAGACGGTCAAATTCAGCAAAGGCACTTTTCACCGTCCCTCCTCCGTTCTGTCTGAAAAGCGTTAATCTGATATACATATTTTACCTTGCGTATTGTTTGGAAATATAGTCAGTGCTAGTGCGATCTGACCCTTCAAAACACGGGTGTAGGCATCCTGTGAAGCAACAAAGAGCGGCTCATTACTGTAAATAATACGGGCCGGGAAATTAATATAGCATTTTTTTTTGTATGTCGAAACACAATGGCTCTTGAATAGACCAATTTCGATGTATTAAAATTCAGCCTAAGACAATAGATCTCAGCACGAGGCTCTGGGGAATAAACCCCCCAAACTCTGTAGATATTCCCCAGAGCCTCGTGCTGAGGCCTATTGTTTTAGGCTGAATTTTAATATATCGAAATTGGTCTATTGACATGTCAAAAGTAAGTTCACCTTTTCTTGGGCTGTTGGTGTTCCAAAGTGGACTGTACGAGTTGTATCTGTTGTTCCATCTCTACACAGGGTAAATCAAAATTAACAGAAAAAGTCATTGAAAAGCTACTATAACTAACGACTATCTATCGTGACGTTGACATCGCATTACCAGCAGGAGAAGACGAGTGATTTTCTCCAAGTTTTATCGCTGGTTCATTGCGCAGTTGTTAAATTGTCCGCAGCTTTGATCAAAGGAGCAGCTCGTGAGCTTTATTTAGAGGAGACGCTTTAGGCCTTTAATGTTTACAACATGTTTTCAAGTTTATCTGGGTTCCCTCTCAAATTTACATCAATCATGATCCAACTCAGTCCATCCTAACCCCATCTTCCTTCCTTGACGTGACTGGAAGACAGCAAGCGGAGGAGACTCGAAGGACATGTATGTTAAGTTGTTCATGGCCGTATGAATCAGATCAAAGTTTTGTCCATTTTTCAAATTTGTCTTCAGAATTAAGAACTTATTCTTAGTTTTATTTGTATATCACGAAATATCCCATTCGACACATGAAAATTTTAATGGTTCGCTTGGTTTGAGCAAGCTATGGATAACTTGGAACAACTTATGCTTGTGTTAAGAGATATGGAATAATTAGCTCTCACTTCAACTGGGATCCACTGTCAACGAGGAAGGTACTTTGATCGGTAATCTGTAAGTTTGTGCTTTCTTCTGGCCTGCGAGATGAAACAAAGCCTTTTCACCCCCTACATTACCATGCATTTGACCCTTCCTATTCTCAACTTTCCATTTTTCTGAGGTCCTACTGTCCTACTTCTAACTTGTATAGTACTTGTATAGCCATGGTTCATATTTCGGCAAGACGCAGTCAAGCCAATTACCCATGTATGGCGAGACCAAACGAGTCTGATATGTTACCGAACCAGACTTGTAACAAAGAGGTAGGATTACTCAGGTATTTATACCATACCCAGCAAGAGGGCGCACCCAGACTGAATCGGCCGTAAATCTACGCATGTAGTACCGTGTTGGTACCCACCTTTGATTTCCTATGACTACATCTCGTTATATCAGGTACCGTAAATATATGTATAATACGTCACTTATTTTCCGCGAGTCTCTGTTCAGAAAAGGAATTATATTTACAACAGCTTGATGAGTACACTGAATTTCTCAGCTTTCAGTACCTGTAATGAATAATAGCTCCATTGGGACCAAAACCTGCGATGGTATCAAAACTATGACCCATGTAGTCAACTTGTTTACTACAAATAACAAAAATATGAAATTGAATACAAAGCAAATATCATGTTAATGTTATGTTAAATATCATGTTAATATCAATCTCGAGCTTTCGGTCTGTACATATTTTTGAGAACATTACATTGGAGATTAAGGGGCGTTCGTGTCGATATTAAAGCATCTTTATTTTCTTCAATAAAGATAGTTTTGACACAAACGTAAAGGTCATTTACCTTTTAAATTCTTCCAGTTTCTTTACTGCAGACATTTCTGTTAGGTCCTTACTTCCTTTAGAGACCTTCAGGCAAGGAAAGAAAAGTTACTTTTCGTTTAAAAAAGACTTAGAACGTCACTAAATAGCCTCATTGCAATGCTAAGTATATTTATGTTGGTCAAAGGGAAACACTATTGTGAGTTCAGTGGAGGTTGAGGTTTTCTCTTTCTCGATTTTCTTGGAATTTCTACAACACAAGTCAAGAAAAGGACGCAGAGCTGAGAGACTTCTCGCGTTCTGATTGGTTAACGAAGTGTGGCATTTCCAGTGCTATAGCTTAACATGGGACTGCAACGTTCGTCGTTTTTTGTGCACTTTGAATGGAAAACAAACAGGTGAAGTTTTATTCAATTCATTATTTGATTTGATCACGCTTTCGTATCTTGCGAATATGTTGCGACTAAATCGTACCAGAGCTACATGTAAGTCGTAAATTTAACACATACCTCATTTTTCAGCCAGTAAAAAAACTCCAGCATCGCTGTATTGTCCTTGAGCTGTAGCAAAAGACATGGAAATGGTAAGTATCTTTCTCCCGTCGAATGCCTCTGCCACGTCACGGAAGTTAAAATTAAAATCAAGTGAGATAAACGTAATGTTTTCAAAATGGCTGCCGTTAATCAGCGGCATTTAAACCAAAGAAGGCTGGTCTGGCTAGCCGAAATATTGTCATTTTATATTATAATTTTATGCCCTTTGTAGCTCTTTGTATCAGTTCTGCAATGAGGGTTGCTTCGATAGTTGTTTTGCTGGTTCGTTGCAATTAGTTAGGTTGGTTGGCTGGTTTGTTTGTTTGTCGCCTCTATGTGTGTTGGTGAGTGTGGTTATTAAACGAAACAAACCATTGCTCACAGTAGACTAGCAGCAAAGTTTTCATTTCAAAGGTGTCCGACAGCAAGTGGAATACTTGATATTTAGCTAGTTAGCAAGTTCATGAACTAGAGGTTGAGACGAAAGAACAGCGGTCAAAATATCGAATCGACATGACTTTATGCAAATGACTGTTGCCACATTAATACCATACCGAAAATATAAAGGTACAATTAAGAAGAACCGTTGCTTGTCATGTTACTTACATAAGCATTCTTCATTCCTTCAATCTCTGTGGGATTTTTAATAGATTTCGGCAGTGCTATGGGCGAGTCCATCAGCAATAAATTGTCCTGTTTGTAAGAAATTTAATTTTAAAAGCTGACACTGAAGAAAATCAACAATGAAGCTGCTGCAAAGATTTAGCGAGATGCTGTTAAAAGAATTCACTAACTGTTTACTCGAGTTTTAGAGCTGTGGCGATTATTTTGTTTTGGAACTCGACGGAGAGTACTAAATGAAGACAAGCTAAGTAGACTCTTGTATAAATGTATTTTCATGTTTTCAAAATTCTAGAGTATGTTGACGTCAGACTAGCTTATTTCGTCCCCAGACCTTGCTTAGAAACTGCAAGCTTGTAGCTTCAATAGTAGATTTGCACGACAGCGTCATTTGACTACAAATACCAGAATTCAGTTTTTTTCTTTATTATTCAAATTTTAAAGCACCAGTGGGAATAACTATTGCGTTAATTAGCATAAGAAAGAGGAGAAGTAAAGGATTCTGGTAGTTGTAGTCAAATGACACCATCATGCAAATCGCCTATTAAGAAAAAATAATAAAAAAATAGCATGAAAGATACCAAAAGACTGAAAAGAGTATCGTTCTACGTGGCTTGGGATGGATTTTGAGCATTTCACGAAATCACGCATTCTGCCTATTGGCAGACTAAAAACAAACCGAACTTTCTTTTCCTCGTCTACGTACTTCTTGTAGGTGAAAAGGTGGGTTCGGTAAAGGGCCGGACCTGTTGTTCCATGAATCTCTATTAAAATTCAGATCAATGAGAAAGATCATTTATAAGGAAGTTCATTGACTGACTCTCATAACCAACCTGAGGAATTGCTTCTTTCATGGCGTAACCGGATAAAGGACTTAGCTGAAGATAAAAAAATACAAGAAAAGTTACACAAAGAAAAGTGTTTAAGATCCTAATGCTATTAGTTACAAAGGAGGAGAGATAAGTCTACAACATCGTGAAATGCGCCATGGGCTGCCATCACACACACGTTAGTATGTGAAGACGTATTTAGAAATTTGTCAAAGAACTCTGGTGTTAGAGACAAACAAACAGGAAGCATGAGGCAAAGTGAATATTGCAGAACAGTAGCTAAGACATGTGATAAGACATGTGGCGAACATGTGAGTATGTGAGCAGGCCATATGAGCTCGTCTTTCCGATGGATCTTCCTTTGACTTCTTTCCATTCAGTCACCGCACGCCTCGCTATTATGTGCTCTCAGCGAGACTGAGTTTTGAATGAATCTACATAGAAACCACCCTTAAAGAAAGCATTGAATATAAAATGAAACGTGGTTGAAGGGACTTTCTCATGATCGGAAGCAAATATTTGGAATTTGAACTCATGTTAGTTTAACGTAATCAAATCCGATACAGATCTTCATCAAACGTGCACTTTGCTTTATCATGCCACCGACTCTGAAACTTTTAGTAAAAATTGTATAAAGAATACAAGCTTACCCAAATTTTCGCATCACTTTTAGCTGCTTCGGTTTTTATGTCCCCCAGAAAAATGGACATGTTGTAAGGTTGTAGTGTAGCAACATTTAATTGCGTCTTTGCTGCGGGAGTTAACCTCTCTTCTTCAATGTAAACCCTGATCAGAAAAAAAGCGTCAATATTATAGCGTTTTTCTCGGGTTACCTTATATTTGCATAACCATAAAGTTGAATTACAGAAAGACAATTTTAAATGACAAGCTTTACAAATCCGTCTTCCTTAACCTCCTTCAAATGGTTCATCTGACAATTATTCCATGCGGTCGAGTTGGATGTAAGTTAATAACAAAACATACAGAACATGCGAGTGAAATGCGAATGGCTTTATCACGGTATACGACGTCATCTTGAGCGGTCAGAAATTACAGTGTTTCTCTGGAATCCGATGGCAAATAACTTTTTCCAAAATTGAATTTTACACACTTTGTGAATCGCAACGTTAAAATACCAGGTAGACAATTTTATTCACCAAGTTTGAAGAATGCATCCTAACTAGAAAACGCTCAGTCAATTTTTCTAATTTTCCATACATTGTGAAAAGTGAATTGATCAACATGACATGTGCGTGGGACAAAGACAAAATCTGAGTCCCCGACAGGAATCGAACCCATGACCTCCCGAACACCGGGTGGGCGCTCTATCCACTGAGCTACGAGAACTCTTTGATAGCAACGTCATTTAACTGAGTTCATTTGTGACAGGCATCCTGCACACTGCTAGGATCAGCACTGTCGAAGTCACATATCCCTGTCGGGGAGTCAGATTTTTTCTTTGTCCCACGCTCGTGTCATGTTCATCAGTTCACTTTTCACATTTCATTACCGAGCGTAAAATTCACCATCTTTTTTCACTTTCCATGCATTTGTCTGTAAATTTAGCTGGGTAGACGCGGTTCGCGGGAAAAAAAAAACAATTACAGACAAATGTATGCATCTATGGTGCATAGTGTTCTTACAGCTTATCGTTTCAGAAATTCATCGGTTGAGCTGGTTTGAAAACTTTGCCGCTAGAATAGAGTACGAGCAGTCGATTTTCGTCTCTGAAATCTCCCGCGCGATTGGAAAAACTAAAATTATGCAAATCAGAAATGTACAGAAACTAGTAAGAGGCCTAAAAATTGTTTCGGTTTCGGGTCTCCCTGTGAATCAAAGTAATTACTGTTTTCCTTTTTGTACTCATTACTCTGTCGTTTTTGATGTACATTAACAGACATTTTCAATGAAATTAAATCTTCTGTTCTAAACTTTGTGAATCGTTTGAATATGATGGGCAAGTAAATACGCTTAATAGCAAATGCGCTTTACATGTAGGGTAGCGGTGCGATCTTAACCAATCGTTCAAGTTACAATTATTTTGTCGCTACGAACAACATCCAGGCGCTTTTCATATTAGATAAAAACTCGGTGAATCGCTGTTAACCCGGATCTGTGAGCCAATCAGAAAGCAATAACCTACTGAGAACTTACTGAACAGTTTTAAACTGGAGCAAACCTAAATTAATTAGTAACTCCTTTGGTTTAAGAATGCAGAGAAGATCGTAATGCGATTTTTCTGTCACTAACATTTGTACTTACTTGATGTGGTTTGGAGTAACGATAACGAAAGCGAAAAAGAAAGGGCTTGAAGGCACGTCCGCCCCTCTCAAGTTCAACAGCCCTATAAATTGGCAAGTACACTATTACTTTTACATGACTTAAAAAAAGCTTTACTAGGCTTAACTAAACTTGGCGTTCTTTGACGTTTTATGTTTGTAAGGAGCATAGGTCCAGACTTTTATCACATATAATCTTCGAAAACAGTAAAGTTTACTTACAGGCAACCTCATCAAGCTGGTACACAATAACCGCCGTCGCATCATTTGCAGTCATCTCGTTTCGAAGATCTTTTATTTTGTCAGACCATGCCTTTCCTAACCAACAATTGTAAAACATAAAACAAATAAACCAAATGAAGAAATGAGGTGCGGATCAATTGTGATTTGTTAGACAAACACTGTTAATTGAGTCGCCTCGTCTTGTACCAGTTTATGCTTTAGAACTTTGCCACTGAAATGTTGAAGAAGCGAGGACCCTTGTTTAGCGTTAGGGCTAGACAAGAGGTAGTTTGTTTGTTACACATTTCTGATCTAAATGATCTTGACTATGTCAAGTGACAATCATCATTATAAACCGATGAATTTTTCCCCCTTTCATTGGTCATCCGAGACCCAACCACGTGATCTGCATAACTACCAGCAAATAATGGTCTGTTCATGCGCAATACCGTTGGGCAGTGATTTTGTTTTTCAGAGTGTCGGAGAATGCTTTGAAACTTCAAGTAAACGAAAAACAAACTCGACTCTGAGTAATCGACTGATAAGACAATTGTTCAAGAATTCACTAACCTGTGAATTTCATTTCCAGCGGGTAGATCGTAGCGTTGCTCAAAGCTGGTCTACCCTCAGTCCATATCAAGTCAACAAGATTTTCAGAAATCGATTTCACTGTAATGTTTGACTTTTGAAGCTCCTGAAGAAAAAAAATCTCGCGGATCAGAGGCGAAACCAGGGGAGGGATTGAGAGACTTGGAACAGCATTTTTTGTTATTTGTTTGAAACTTCATAAAACAAGAGAATAACTTTTTTTATACGCAGTTGTTTCACTTCCGTCAATTGACTGACTGCCAAGGTAGGGAAATATATTTTATTTTGCGACTGCATTAATATTTTTGTTCTTCTGGTTGAGAAGTAAGGTGAACACCAGATTTTATATCATGCAAGTATCAAGTATCAAGTGTCAGGAACGCTGAAAATGGCGTTTTACAGGGTAAAATCGGAAATATTTAACGTAAAGGGATGACCCCGGACCCCCCTCGAACCTCACGACTGCGACGCTGGCCATCCACGCCGATGAAATCAAAAGTTGTGAAGGTGTACACCGCCCCGCCCACCAACCCCCCCCCCCCCTTTCAGAAATTCCTGGATCCGCTCCTGTGGATCGTGATTCTATATGCATTAACAGTGAATTGCAATTTAGCGGTTTGACGCTGGTTTAATAGCGGGCCGAGTACAAAGATATAACAAAGTTGACGATAAGCTCTGTATGACTAAGGGTACAAGGATAGTTGCAAAGTGACATATGTAGAAGTTCTTTTGTCCCGTTCTGTAATCCGCCGTACTCCTCCCCAGATCTACTCGTCTTTGTTTTGTCTGGTTTGTCATTATTTCTTTAGTGTCTTCAATTGAAAGCAAATCCGGTCTTCTTTCAGTTGAAGAAAATTTTGCAATTCGAGGTTTAATTCTTTTTAAAGGAATTTTCCACACATGCTGTGAAACTCTGAGAATAGAAATATAAATCTTCACACCTTGGTCATGTCCTCGTAATTACCTGCAAGAATTAAAACAATAAAATCAGGCTTCTGATAAAATATGTAAATTTACCTTAAAAAACCAAATGTGCACAAAATCTTCTGAAAATATGAAGCCGAAAGCTCCATTGCAATGTTCTTAACTTCCTTTTCTCTTCCATATTCAATTTATTACATGATTTCCCGCTTTTGCATATGTACATATGTTACGTTCCAATTACTTACCCTGCTCCGTATAACTAGAAAATTTTCCAACAGGGATCGAAACAATAGCTCAAGTTAAGCATAGCACAAACGCTTACATCTGTTTTCGTCTAACCTCTCCCAGGCGTTCAGTTAGTTTGGGGCGCAGTATAAAAAAATGCGCTCGACAAAATGGGGGGAAGCGCAACACGAAGCCTCTCTCTCTCTCTCCCTTATTTCGTTCCGCCGTTTTTCTTCGCGCAACGTCCCAACTAACTGAACGCCTAGCCTGGGAAAACTTTGTTCATTCGCTACGTGTCGAATTAATACGTACCAATGGAAATGAGGTTTGCATCAACTCCAACTTTTTCATCGCTGGAAAGTTCCTAAACAAAGGTTATTGCTTATTCAGTAACATCAGGAATATTGTTTCATTGTTTAAAACAAGTTCGATAACAATCTTTTAAAAGAAGCCCATTTTAATTTCACGAACTCGTTCGGTTCCCTGTTGATCGCCTCTGTATGTCCGATGTTCGTTACTTGCAGGGCTTGGTTATAATAAACACCAAGCGCAATCATCAAAACATCCGTTAAACACACTTCCACCTGTTTTACGGAGATCATATAATTTTTTTATTGCAAACTGGGCTTGCATTATATTCCGACAAGGCAATTCTGTGTCTAGGCAGGCCAGAAAAGTTTCGCAAACATCATTCAAGCTCGCCATAGCACTACCAGACATTCTCACACATAGATTAACTGACTAACAGTACGGCCGAAGTTGGTCACATTGAACCTGCTTTACGTCATTGCATAACTCCCTTGACCATCCTTTCGCACAGAGGTTGAGCGTTTGACCGAATAACCATGGGTTAGACTCAGAATTCTCAGTTTTCCGAGTAACTTCAATAACTTGGTGATGAAATGTTTCTCCATGTGCTGTACCGTGGTAAACGTATACGATCCGATCTTTCCGTATCCTTACATAACACAAAACGCGCATGTCCGTCCGTTCTTAATCAAGATATGATTCAAAGTATGAGTACCCTTTTTACGTAACAAAACAACCCGAACAAGTTTTCTCAGGTATGGGTCTAGTGTACGTTATCTCCCGATAGTCACCAAGTGCATTACCTGTGACAACCATTCGGCTTGTGTTGGGGTACCTGCCAGACCTAAGACAGCAAAATATGACATTTGTTCGCACATCAAATTGGTATTATTAAGACAGGATGAATGTGAGAGAGCTAATCCCCATATAGGTCTTATTCCCAAGTTAATCTTTCTCAGGCTCTTTTTAGAGATGGTACTTCGTTCTCAAGCGGATAACGTTACTACTCGCGTTAAGTGGATGTTTTCGTGGAGGATAAAAATGCGTGTAAAACTGCTTGGATTGTCCACGCGAGCAAAGCATTTTCTTTTTGACTTCACCGCCTCGTATTACTACAGGGCTAGCTGTGAGATGTTGGTTCTAATTAAGGCAATTAGAGCGGTTTTCAATCGAGTGTCGTAAAACCAAAACCAAAGCAACAATCTACCAATTAGACTACTCAGTAAATCTCAAACTGTAGTAAAAGCCAAAATCAAAACCAAAGTAATTGCCTGATTACTTTCGTGGACAGTCATCTGAAAACCGCTCAAATCATACATCATGGGTCAATACATGACGGTGTATCGGCAGGGCGGTATGCAATGAAGCTATTACAGTTTGTGTAGTTTATGAACTAGTTACCCTGTTTCATCAACGTCCAGTTATCATCCATTTGCATGGTGGCTTGAAGGAAGTAGCGACCATCAGTCCACATTGCAGCCTTCGTCAATGTAACGACTGCATCACCTAAATAACCAACAGAGATGTGGATTAAATAAGAAAGTACATCGCATCAGTTTATCGCATCTGATGGGCTAGTTAGAAGACCTGCACACAAATGTAAGTCAAAGAGCTGCATATGCATTTTAAGGTACTGCTGTAAGTTAACCCATTGACTTTGGTCCACTTCTGACGTCATCAACTTTAGCCGAAATTGCCATCACTTATACCCAAGTTCTGTAGGAGGAAAAGATCTTTCCAATGATATCCAGCTCAGAGTGATTGAGTCAACTGAGCCTGAAATATGCACGAACATGCTTAGAAATTGGAGGGAAAAACTAGGAGGAAAATGTCCCTCAAGCTCAACCACACTAGGCTACTCCGTGGTAAGAATTTTTCGTCTCGATGAGGCTTTCTTGGGAAATTTTTGAACTGGAAGCAAGCCCAGTAGAAGGTCACAACTGCAGCAAAAAGAAAAAAAAAGAAAAAAAAAGGAAAGTCAAAAAAATCCCGAAAAGCCTCAAGATGTAGGTCAGACGTAGATCGCAAATTTGTGATTTGTGCCCATACCCGAGAAAAAATGTCATAAAACGCGATGCTAGCGGAAAGAAAGGCATGCTCTCATATTGCAAATACCTTTATGGGTAGATTGCGGCTAATTTAGCTGATATCCACGCTGAAAATGTCCAAAATATCCAAAAAATGCGTGTTTGCCAAAAGTCAGATCTAGGTGTCAATGGGTTAAATCAACAAAATTAAGCTAACAAACAGGGGCGAAATGAAGACGAACAAAGAAGGAATGCCAAGAGGCAATAAAGCACCAAACCTTACCACTTGAGCCGGTAAAACCAGATATGTATTGGCGTCGTTGAAAGTGTGGGGCAACATATCCGCTCTGTATTTATAAGAGAGAGAAGTTTATAATTAAGTATCATTCATTTCTCAATAGCGCGGGCAAATACGAAGTCTGTAATTGCAGGGCCTTTGTATGATCGCAGGCGGTCTAACACGTCATGTTTCGACATCACACGAAGCGATTCAGACTTGCAATTGAACAAATGCTAGTTAGACCTGAAATGTTCACGCAACGGACCACGAAGAGAAACACCACTATTTTCAACGTTGTCTGAAGTCACTACATGTACAAAGCTTAAAATATTTCGGCCTTAATCAGTAAAAATATCAAAAGCCTCTAAGCATTTTTTGGCCTAATAATTGTGCCTTCGTTGGGCAAGAAAGCGACTTAATAATCTCAGGTGTTTAAAATAATACACTTCTAGCTAATGGAGGAAGTTCGCTGCGTTTCGAAACAAACCATTATATTTGGAATGCCAGAAGTTCGACCAACGTCTAAGAGGTTTGTGGAAAAAGACAATTGGAATGTTAAACCCGAGGAGGATTTAACTTAACCAAGAAACAGTTTAGGCCGTTCCCTGGAGACATGCTCTGCCGGGGCGGCGATGAGACTTGACACCACAATAACTGAAGAATTGAGGGAGCTACCCTATTTGAAAAGACTGACGACTCATTTCTCCACAATAACAATGATATTGCAAGTTTTAAAAACTTCTGCCAGCACTTCATAACCATATCAATAACAAGTAAAGACACAGCCTGGTAGCAACTTTTAAAATCGTTTACCATGTGTTGGTCAACAGAGGGAATGATGTAGGCCTGAACGCCTTCTTGTTGCATCTTCTGTCTTAGCTCCTTTAAGCGCTCAGTTGTGTTCACCTTAGGCAAGGACGGGGCAGCCTGAAAACGAAACGAAGTCAAAATTGCATGATGATTAAGGATGGCTAACGCTACGGTGTAGCACAGTGTACAACACGCTTTCACTGTGTTTTCATATCGAGGAGCTGTGGAAAATATCAATGAAGGATAAGACAGCCTTGAAATTAAGTCCAGCGGTCTGCGTTAAAATTTAAAAAGAAAACACTCCCTAACAGGCATGTAAAGCGCTAGAAGCAACCTCGCTTCAGTCAAGATAAGCGGGGGAGGGGGGGGGGGGGAGGGAAACTAGTAACTAGTGACTGGGACTCTGGTGAGAGGGATTGGCACAGCATGACCCAGTAGAATTCAAAAAATATTGTTGTTTTGTCAACGCAGACTGTTATTTAAAGATTCCAGTTTATTTTGAGTAAATCAGATCTAACATATTGGTCGTTAATGGAAACATCGAGCGTGTTCCACCTCAAGGAAACCGCAACAACAATGCAGACGGTGGAAACATTTCTTCCAGTACTATGTGTTCATCTTGAGCTCATCACAATTATAGTTTGTATCGGGGGTAGTTTTCGAAATGTAAAATTAGCGATTGTGCAAATGGAAAAAATATTTTGAAATATTCAAGTGTCTCTCTTGACAAGGGAGATAATGGTTAAGTTTCTTTATCGCCGTAGAATCTGTAAAATATTCATTCCTTTCTAAAAGGGGATATCAACAAAGTAAGTCAATCTCCTTCAGTTCTCACATCTTCCTACGCAGCTGTTCTCGTCACACAGGTATATTCAAGGGGTAATCTCTTCAGTTCTGAATGCGAGACTGTCAATTCCAGCATCAGGTCACGTTTCGTCAAAGGGGATTCATTTATCACGAGCAAATATGCCAGAATTCTCGATTCTAAACTTTATTCCTGTCCAGATCTAACAGGAATCATCAATATCAGTCCCGGGTTTCCAGTAGCAGACCAGGTCAGTACTACTGAACGACTTGTCTCGGAGTTAAGTGTTTTCTTCAATATCGCACTAAATGTTCAGTTACTCGGTCTCAAACGAAACCCACGCAATTTTTTTTTAGTCAACTCCCTTTTGTCTTTACCTAGATTTCGACTCGATATAATTTATTGTCTACCAATTTCAAGCTAAAGTTCTCATTTAGTTGATGTTGCTGTTTATAGACTGAGGTGCATCTAAAATTCCGGGCAATCATAAAGGTTCTTTGGGGATGGGTGGGTAAAAAGAAGTTCAAAAGAAGTTATGGCCGAAAAGTAGCGAATATGTTATTTCGGTTAACATTGCTCTCATTGTAAAACCAAAAACCCGTTTTGATGAGTGAGTTAGTGAGAGGCGACGTCATACAAATGATTAATCTTGGAATTCCCACAACCGAGACGACAATTATTCACTCAATTCAAGCGCAGTTATAATAAATCAGCTTGTGCTCTTGCGTCTTCTTTTCAGATCGCATAGAGCAGACTGTCAATATCACCCCTAAGCGTAAAAACAATGCATGGTTTTGTCACTTTAGCTGCTCAAATTCGGATCAAATGCTTGTGTAACTGCTCTGTTGCCTTGCTTACTGTCCTTTGGTTTGGTATTGGCTGAAGTCAAACTTGAACTTTACTACTGTTTGTGTTAAAGAACAATCTGACAGTGGAGTTGTTTGTTCTTTTTTAAAACACAGCTGTGAATGAAAAACAGTCAGTTGTTTTTCTGTCACAAAGGCGTAAGAAGATATTGAGTCTAAAATGCGAAGCTTATCAGTAATTCTACCTTGTGATATACATGGTCGACCTGTAGCTGAAGATGAAACGCCGGAAATAACAAATATGAGAGTGGAAATATGAGCTGCTCATTGGGCACTAACGAAAATAACACTCGATAAGTGACGCGCAGTGTAAAGGAAACAGTTGATTCTCTCCTTGCATGCAGCTAAATTCTCTCCCAAGTTCACGTTTGTTTCAATATTTTCCTCATATTCGTTTTGTTAGCTATGCCTAGGTTGAATATATCTCAAGTGGTGGGTTATTTTTAAGCTGTGGTAATGCGAAATCCGAGTCGAACGGTTAGTTAATTAAACCGGAGGAGGACTTTTAAAACTTGACCGAGCCAAGTAACATTAAATTGTGAATTCCTTTCATTCTAGACAAACTGTTCTGGTGATTGAAGGTCAATGAGTGAATGGTGGCTTGTACGAAGCATGAAAAAATGGATAAACCTTGGAATTCCCACAACCGAGTCGAAAATATTATGTGAGCGAAGTCATAGAAACTGACGTCTTTTGCATTTCTAAGAGAAGTACATTTGCAATATCACCCCAAGCTATAGAAAAGTGGTACTGTATACCAACTTGGTTGAATACTCTTATTGTGGAAACCCCAATTGCAGCAGAAATAATCGATTTTAGGTGTTCAGACTCTACTGTATAAACATTAAATAGTTGTAAACAATGTCTGCAGGATTTCTTTGTCCAACGAGAGATGAAGCGAAAATCGATTCACACCGCCAGTTAGTCCCGTTTCAGTTGTGAGCTTCTCAGTAATTCTTCCCCAATTCCCGAGTGAGATGACGCTCGCATCTAATAGGATAATTACAAATGCTGGCAGCGTTAACCAGGAAACTGAGAGAATCAGCTAGTAAAGTAATAAAGAGTTAAGCTGATCCCTGCTTGTGGGGCTGGCTGCTGTGCTGCTATCTTACAAGCTACTGATAGCATTTTCGCCGACTGCTTCGGAGGAAGTTAAAGGTTACGTCGGGAAATCATTCTAAGGTAGTTAATTATATCATGCTACACTCACTCGACCTACCCTGCGGGTCCTCACAGGTTCCAGCACTTTACAGTTCACCAGGAAAGAGCACGGCAGAATCACTATTGAGAAAGAGCGCAAAGCAAACACACTTTAATGTATCGGTACAATCCAACTTGCAAGAACAATTCAGCGTTATTTACTAACCAAAAACCAGACACACAAGGCTTCGACTTTCCATGATAGCTTCACTGCTGCTCTGATTGCTGGTTAAACCTCAGTGACAAAGTCGATATCCGCGATATTCACTTGCTGCAGAGTTAAGCCGACGCGGTATGCTATGACACCCGTATGACACTCTATGTTGCTGAAACAAATCATATACTGTTACGATCTATGCACTCCACGCCTCACTGGGTTGCGACAAAAGAAATATATTATTTATTCAAATTTAAATCAAATTTATTATTAGAGACCACGTGGTCCACGTGTCCTCCATAGGATTTGTTCACTTGGTCATAGTTGGTAGAGAGGACTGACTTGATTAAACCTCTGCGCTCACTGGTCTGACCAATCATTTATTGTCGATAAAGCAATGAGCTTTTTTTCCAACCTGTAAACTAATTATCAATGCAAAATGCATGGTTATTGTTATCACTGAAACCACAAGCGGTCCTAGCTCAGGCTGTAAGCGCGAGCATCGTGCTGATCCTGCTGATCTTGCGTAGAATATATATTAGGAGATACAAAAACTGGAGAGCTCTTTATAAAAGTACTTTATCTTACTTCCGCAGTGTATCGTGTGTTTTCTGTTTGCTTTTGCAGCTGATTTGAAGCGATCTTAGCGAGTTGTCGCTTCCTAGGTTTCCAAGTTTTCCTAGATTAGGCCAGTATTGACACCTAAGAAGAGGTAACTCCCTAATACCGATTCAAATCAGCAGAAAAAGCGAACAGAAAACAAGCAATACACTGCAGACGTAAGATAAGAAGTTTTATGAAGAACTTTGTAGTATTTGGATCTCGTAAAACCAATCGTAAATATTCCCGGCCTCGTGGGGATACTCCTATACAGGTAAGCTATGTTGGTATGCGCTTCGTGAAGGGTATGGTTTTCAAACAGTTTAGTCTTGGATGATGGCGGTATAGAAATCAGACAGTTTTGGTCTAGAACAGGGTTCTTTACCCGAAGTTCTAAAACTTGAAACTGAAACTCGGAAGTGACTTTGTAATGATATTGGTTTAGTTAGCGTATATTGGACAATGATAGTGATAAAGTTTCTGTGTTGAAAATAGCTGGTCTGGGATAGAGTTGGGGGGTTTGGTGACTAGTCTAGAATAGGCTTGTTAAGTCAAGTTGGTCATGGTCTAATACTCCTGGTCTAATATAGGGTGAGGGTTTCAAAGTCCCAGCCCTATACCCCTTCCCAAAGGTTTATAGAGTACCCATCCCCAGGGATATTCCCTTGCAAAGTCTTATGATTTCGCAATGACCGCTATCTCAAGTTCTCAACATATTATTCACACAGAGAGGAAAACAGAGAAACTGAAACTCGCTGGAATCGCTTTGAAACGGTTCCAAAAGCCACGGAAAAAAACAACACAGAAATCGTTCTTATTGAATTTCTTTTTTTGTATGTGCTATATTTGTTTCTATAGGTGCTATATAAGCAATTTGACGCGAAACTATGCACGGATATTTGTTCGCCGGCATTATCTGTTCCTCAAAGCGAACAGATAATGTCCAAGGACAAAATATCCGAGCATATTTTCACGCCAAATTGAGGCTATTGTGTTTATTATCAGCAGCACGCGCAGCACGCGCTTTTTAAAAAATTCAGGAATATCACTCGGATATTCTCCAGTTTTAAGCTGGGGAATATTCGGTCACATGACTCGTTTAGACTAATTGCGTGTGAACAAAAATATTTGATGGATTTTAAATACGATTGTTACATGGTGGCTTCGTGGTTAGTGCGTTCGTCTCTGGATCGAGAGGTCCGGGTTCGAGCCCTGGCTGGGAACATGGTGTTTGTGTTCTAAGGCAAGTCACTTTACTCTCACAGCGCCTCTCCCCACTCAGGTGTACAAATGACCGGCGAACTTAAGGCGGGACTAAAATTCTGAAAGAAATTCGAAGTTTTGTTTTTTACGGAACTCGAATCTTAAGGTATTGAAGTTTCATTTTGACAAGTACTGTTACTGTAAGTTTAAAGCTCGTTTTCTCAAAACGAGCTATTTTCGCCTTCTAGAAAAGATATCTTGAGAAGGATTTATTCAATTGAGCTAAAATTTTCAGGATTTGTTGTTTTTAGTACGTTCTGTGGGATAAGCATAGAACTTTTCCATCCAGTGCATTCTGTCAAAGTTATGTATTGAAACGTATGCTAGATTTTCTGTATCAGATTTAACTGGTCATCATTTCACGTGCTTTTAACTTTTCAAAAGTCTCTATGCTTATCCCAGCAAGCTGTTTGTCTTCTTTTGTAAAATGTAAAAATTATTCCTTTTGATCAGTTCTAGTAGGAGTTATCTTTTCTCAAGTAAGCCCTGCCATTCCCCAGCAGGTGGCAGACTTAATCAGCCGGTGTCAGGTTACAATACAGTTATAGGGTACACAAATATTTTTTTCATAATCTTTGCTCTTTGAACTTTTTAAGAATGTATACTTTGCCATGGTTTGGAGTTAACTCTTAGCCACGAAAAAATGTTTGAAACATGGTCTGTTTTTAAGTCCCACCTTAATGCTGGAGGTAACCTAGCGATGGACTAGCATCCCATCCATGGGGAGTAGAAGTTGCTCCATGCCACAGAAACGGGGATAAGCATGGGCCACTTGGCTCGTATGCAGACGCGCCCTATCTGTAACAGACCAGGTTAGACCCGACAAGGTAAGCAATTTCGCTACCCACCCCCCTACCCCCCTTTGCCCTGGTAAATTTTATTCCCCCCTGGTGTAGTGGTTAGTTTCCGTGGTCAGCACCATATTTGGTCAAAAGTGACACGCACTAACTTCCAAAACTTGGCTTGCCTTTCCTACTCCTTCCCTAGACATCTTTTTTGAGAGCTCGAGATTCGGAAATTATAATGACAGACGACGAGATCTGTAGGTCTTAACTTTTTATAAGGAAACCAAAAAAATACCCTGACATATACCACCTAATATAAGGTGGCTGGCTTAAGTTTTCAGCACTCTCCAAGACTTAGATTTTGATGGGTCATAATCACAACCCTTTATTACTTGACGCTACAATCATGGTATCATAACACTGCCCAATCATCGGTGAACATGTCGTTATCATTTTCGTGACAAAATAGGTTGCGACAGCAAAAGTATTATCTGTTAAAACCCACTTAATTTTAGCTTTAAGAGCCTATAACTCAATAACGAGTTTGGTGACCCCCCTTGTTATCGAATTGTGATAAGCATGATAAGATCCAACTTTTTGCCGCCTTAAATTTTCAAAAATTTTCAGCATAGTAACCTATTATCCCTTTAAGATAACCATTATCGGTTCACCAATGGCCGGGCATTCACGTGATACCGATATTGTAGCATCACTTGATAAACAGAGGTAATGTTCACTCGTGCTGAAAACTATTGCCAGCCTCCTTAACTTTCCTTGAAATTGCTGCTTTTTACTGCCAGTCTTGGGATCTTTTTTATTAAATGAACTTTCCTCATAGTCATGCTGAAAACCAAATAAGATCCATCCAAGCTACCTATCGCAAACTTCCGAAAGTAACGACCCTAGTTACTTTCGGAATTAGCAGCCTTAGGGGCTCGCTTCCTTTGGGAGTCGTTACTTTCGAGGGTTTTTACATTCGGGAAGCAAAAAGCGTCATATAAAAATTGGTACGACTGAGCTCTTTTTACGAAATAAAAGACGAGAATTCGTACAAACAGTTCTTAAAACACGAGATCGAGTTCTTCGTTCCAGTTTAAATTCATGTTGCCGTGTTGTCAGAGGTCGGCATGAAAGCAAGTCAGATACTGTTGACTATTGTACTTCACGACGCACTGCTATGTTAGTCTGCTCAAGAGGGTCTGCCGTATAACAATATCTCAGAGCGTTCCTTTTAATGCGCTCCTGTTGAAAATGATATTAATTTGAATCGAAGTTTCCTATGGTAGGTTCCTGTAACTCGATGAAAATTCACGGGTTTTTTATAACACGGCACAACTTTAACTGAGGAGGTAGGAATATTGACATTTCACAACACTTCGTCGGTTAAGGGAGAGGGGGAGGGGGAGGGGGAGGGGTAGGATCGTTACTTTCGGTGGGCTCACTACTTCCAGGGGGGGGGGGGTCGCTACTTCCGGGAATTATTACCGGCCACAGTTTTTTTGAGGTTACTTTCAGGGGGTCGTTTCTTTCGGAAGTTTACGGTATGTTATCTTTCCCATGTGTTCTTCAGATACAGTTTAAGATGTCACTCCACTCACACACTTCAACTTCTTTATTGTTGCGCACTATTTACAACTAATTTACATCAGTATTATACTAGATAAAGAAATTGTGATAGAACTTTACACACTATTAGATTTTATTGTATTCTCAACCATTTTTTTTTTTAAATCACATGGTTTGAAGCAAATCGACTTGTCAAATATACAAAAGCACTCTGTTTGACATTTATTCGTACTTTTTATAGGTACTGCAGTTCCAGCCGAGTTCTGGGAGCGAGGCTTATTATCAGGTTGTGCCTAAGCGCAACGCTGAATAAGAACACCTCTCGCCCAAAACAATCTGTATTCTAACATCCACTGACCGCAAAAAAAAAAGTAACCAAAAACAAACATCTGCGGATTGAAACATAACATTAAATGCAGGGTTAGTTTCCCTTGTCAACCTTTCAATGAAGAGATAAGTTGGTTGGGCTATTCCTTCTGGAAGAAAATGTCTGTTGTGTTTGTGGGGTTGGGAAGAACGTATGCCCTCCTCAACTGCCGGTACAATGGAATTTCTTATAGTTGTTTGTATATAGGTACAATTTACGATGTTCCTTCAAAAGCAACAGCATAGGAAATAGCCCTAACAAAGAACGGAGATCTTCAAATTTTTCTGCAATAAATGCAGCTCGAAGATGGCTGAATTACGGTCATTTTGCCCCATGGTCATTTCGCCCCAACCAAAAGTCACTTCGCTCCATAATCGAAGTCACTTCGCTCCATACAAGAGTTACCTCGCTCCATACAGAAGGTACTTCGCTCCATGTAAGAATTTAGTGAAATTTGTCGAGAACTTTCTGTTTTGATGTTGGAGTTGGACTGATTTTGAAATTTATGTCAGTTCAGATTATTAACCAATGCAGCTTCCAGTCGCATTCGCTTACGCCAAATATTATTTCGTACGATTACTTTCCTAAACACGATTTTTTTTACGTTGTAATGCCTCATAAACCCCGTTAATGCACGGGGGGAATAATTGAAGTGTCCTTGTTAATTCTTATCGTTATCGCGGCCCAGTAGTTTTACTTACTCGATAGAGACGACATTCGGTAAATGTCGTCTCACTTTTACCGCGCGTGATTGGTTGAAAACTTGCCATGACAACGCAGCAATGGCGTGAGTCACTGTGCGAAGTAGCTCATGTGCGAAACCGCTTTTAGAAAAGATTACGAGTTTGAATAAAGATAAGTTTGCATAAATTATTCGGCTTTTTCTATGATTTTATATTTTATCAAAAGAATTGTCATGTTTTTTTTTGTTTTGTTTTTTTTTTCTGTATTCTATGTATTGCATTGTTGATCATTGCTTTTATTTTATTTGGTGGCTCCTAAAGGAGCCGTTTTTGTTTTTTTGGTTTATCCACCTAGTCCCTCGGTACATTGAGGTAGTAGGCTTTCAGCAACCGCTTGGCTGACCGTTCGTTGACCTCGTATTCGTCCCACGAGTCGAACAGTTTGGTCTGGAGCTCGCGGTACTTGCGTCGTCGGATTCTTTTGAGTTTCCTGTCAGACACAAGACGGATCTGCAGGGCAGTAAGTTTGACCTCTTTGTGCAGGAGCTGAATTAGGAGGTACAGGGGCGGCTGTCCACGTCCGGAGGCTCACGGCTTTCTTGAACACCGTCCAGTCTGACGGGCTCCAGGTGGTGCCACTGATCCAGTTGCTGGACATGTACTCAGTGAAGGACTGCAATGAGACAGGAGCTTGGCGCTAGAGGCGGTTGAACATCGGCCGGATTTCGTTCCCTGGCAGGAGGGCAACGCCAGCATCTTTCTTATGAAGTGGAAGGTCCCTCGATCGTGGCTGTAGGAACTCTGTAAACCAAATTCTTGTACCTAGGGAAAAAATTGAATACAATTTAGCTATGCCATTAAAATTAGGTTTCTTTTCGTAAATAACCAATCTCGTTAAAAAATAGTTTCAGTTCGAATTGATTTGCTTCTTTCAGTAATTGTGATTTCAATTAAAATTAGTAGTTTTTTCGTCTATTAAATCAAATTCATTGTTTTTTTGCTTTTTTTATTTTTTTATTAATCTGGCCAAATTAAAATGGTCGCATGTTGTTGTCAATTTAAATGAATTTCATCTCACCTTTCTCTATAGAGCCTGCGTCCAATGAAACACGCATCCCTGCAGTTTGGCCTGCGGCATCACTTTTCTCAGGGCTGCCCACACTGCTCTCTCGAAGTCTAAGGTGATCTGCTCTGTGGCTGGGGCTGATGGCACGATCTCCAGATGCTTCTTGAAGACTTTGCAGTAGTCGTTCTTCTTCCTCCCGGACATAAGGACGAATAACAGCGGAACTTGTTTGGCGTGATCTTCGTGTTTTACGAACGCGTTGATGGTCAGGAGCTGGGTGAATGGTTGTATGCACAGCTTGAAGGTGCCGTCAGTGTACCAGCTCTTTGCTCGGGCCAGGAATTGGAGCTGCTGATCAGTGGCGAATATCAGGTGGCGACGACCACGCACTTTAACGCCGGAGCGGAAGAAACCGTCAGGGATGTGGCCTTCCTCTAACTCGAAGTCTAGATCAAGCGGGTCTTTCGGTCGTAGCTGCTGGCGCTTTCTGTTGGCAGCTCGGGCGATATACTCTGGCCTGGGTGAACTTGAGCAGGGTCCATCGGTCATTTGGTCTAGCAGAACTTCCTCGACGATGGCAGAGGCTGGTCTGAAGATATCTGCTGCAGCTTTGGCCTGAGCTGTTGCTGTTATTGCGGCAGATACTGCTGCTCCAGGGTCTGCTGGGTGGTTGTTTTACAGGCGGGTGAAACTTTACAGAGTAAAAGTCGTTGGATGGTTTTCAAAGTTTTTCAAATACGATCGGCCATCGATCGATCAACGGACTTTGTTTGACCTTGTTGCTATGTAAGTTCTACAAGTGAATGCTAAACAACGCGTGTAATCAAACAAAGATATTTAGACTCAATCGCACTTAAACTGCGCCAAGATCTCGGTCGCATTTTAAGTTCTCTACAGGGTTACAGTTTCTGAAATTTGATCAGCCATCGATCAACGAGCGCGAATTACCAACGAGCGCATCAACAACATCGGCATAGCGTGCGCGACAGAGAGAGATTAGGGCGAGTGAAAATATCAATTACAAACATGTCATCAAGATCGTATTTATAAATGGGACGATTATAACATTAGCTAGGCAAATAGAGACAATCTTGAAAGCATATATACATTTTAATTATATCGTGGAGCGAAGTAACTTCTGTATGGAGCGAAGTAACTCTTGTATGGAGCGAAGTGACTTTTTGTTGGGGCGAAATGACCATGGGGCGAGATGACCGGATACCACATAGCTTCCTCAATCTATGAGATCAAAATAATCAATCTATCCCCATGTATCAAGCAATTTACAAGATTATTTTCTACAATCCTGCAGGTTATTTTGCCATGTTCACATAATAAAACATAATATACATGAAAATAATGCACATAATATAATGGCAGCGAGACTGCCTAAGCACTACTTGAAACTTCAAATAGCTCTCCACTCCAAATACAGCTCCTTACCTTTCCTTCCTGCGTGTAAAATGCGAGGAACATGATCAAGAGTAGATAAACATTCCTGTAACATATGTAAAAAAGAAATCAAGTTTGACAGGTCACATTCTGTGTATAAAATGCAAGCAATGGCAGCACCTGGAGTGTGTAGGTTTAAATTTAAATCCAAACAAAGCAAATTGAAATTCAAAGAAGGCAAACTACAAATGTGAAGACTGTAAGTGAGAAGAAGATGTCAGCTGTCGTTATCAGTAATCCAATTAACAAAAAAGGGGGCGGGAAACTCACCATTGATAATTCAGAGCTGCATTAAAAGTGTGTAGAAAATTGTTGAGGGAAGCCTTATCCTTCCTTTCTGGGCAGTAAAAGCCTCACACCTGTGGAAAACACCACATAAACATCAGTCACACCTTTACATACAGGTACATGCACACCCATATTTAATTTGGCACTTGTTTTTGTGAGAGCTCTGTAAGATTCGTTTTTAATCACCGATGATCATACGAACGAGACATTTTATCTTCATCGCCCATCACAAAAAGTCATTTAAACTACACAACTCGCCAAAGTTAGCTGAAACATGCACAAAGGGCTGAAATTACGATCGTAACAAAGCTTCCATATACTTGAACGCAAGTCCAGTGAGATAATCCAAGCAATAGGAAGATACCTGTACCTGCCTTTGATTGCCTCATCTGTTTATTTAGAAATCCGTGAGCATTTTTATCAATACACTCAAGGGACTCCATGGTCTTTAAATAATATTAGTGGTTGGTGAGAATAATTTGTCAACAAGTTTTCTTGAATTTGTCTTCGGGTGAATTTTTCCTGGTTCCCCAATCCACTTCCTCTCCTTCAAAAACAAACAGAAAGTACTAATTAACCACAAATACTCTACCATTGCTAGAGTAATATCTGTACATCTACCAAAACAGCTCACAAGACTGAACATGTAATAGTCTCTTTTTTTCACACTGAAAACTCCTTCCTAAACTGTTTATTTTTCAAAAGTTTCAAATGTTTCAAATGTGCAGTAACGAGAACAATATTATTTTTTCCAGCTGTGGATGAAGCAGCTTTCTAGCATAGCTTGCAAATTCAGAACATCCATTCGTACATACTGATGGTGTGAGCAACATTAATATCCCTTTGCCATTTTCATTGGTAATGTTATAAAACAACTAATCAAAACTATAACAAAATTCTTGAACGTGATTGGCTATCAGCAGCCTGATTTGAGCATTAATTGGAGAGTGCGTAAGCGTCATGCTTGTAATTGGACAGTATTCGTCATTTTGCGTGCGTTGTTGTGGTGCACTTTGTTGAGTAAACTGCTGTGTTTTTCAGCACTCATAACAACATTTAATCGTTCAGCGCTCAATCAATGGTTTGTTCATTCCTCGAATTTTGTCATAGTTTTGATTAATTGGTAACAGGACATCGTATCGTCCAATTCAGTCTGTAATCATACTTGTAATTAACAAATCAGACTCCCGCTTCCCGGTCATCTGATTTTGTTTATCACTCACATGATTACAGACCGAATTGGACTCCCCTCAGTCCTATTACCATTACTAATTCAGTCAGTAATGATGGACTTGGGAAGTTTAGAGACAACTCAAGATGATCAATATTGTATCAGGGGTGCATCACGACCCAATGATGTATGCTAATGCATGAATCCATTGCTACCATTTACTTCAAGGAGGTAGCAATCTATGAAAATAAATACAAATGAATAATTAACAAGTAAATATATTTAATGTTTTGCAAACATCGTCTCCATTTCAATAAATGTTTCTGTAATTAGTATACTGTTTACGTTACAAAAGTTATGGATACTCTTGATGCTTAAAAGCTACAGCCTGTAGAGTACAGTGCGAATAGTACCAAATTTGTCATTATGTCACTTAATACAAAGGAAAGATCATCAGAAGACAATTTCACATTCCTCACAAGTAATCAGAACAGGTCTGTGAAAAATCTCATCATTTGACAAAACAATGAGCACTACAGCATGCATGGCTTAAAGTATATAATTACAATATCTAGGTTCTCGCAACTACATGTACATTTACCAGCATACACTGTCAGATTCTTGGTAATCAAATCTGAACTGACCTTCGTATCAGAACACATCGCAGTAGAGAAAAACCTTCCCAACTGTCTTCCTAGGACCATGAAAATGATAAACATCACCTGTGTTAGTCAGGTTTCAGCAAAGCACAAATAAAACATTTGCACTTTGAGGGAAAGCTGAGCAGTTGTAACATACAAAAGACAGCACATGTGTCAATGTGTACAAGTACAAGATGTTGTCTGATTATCACAAAACGTATTGAATCAACAACTAAAGAGACATGCAGTGCACATGGCTCAATCACTTTAAATTGCAAAGCTGTCTCTGACTTGAGGTTTTCAACAAATGCATTCAGTCATATGCTTGTCTTTTAAAATTTCTTCATTGACAGCAACAATATCTCCCTCAGGAAATTCTCCTAGTAAGCATCCTGGTATACATTTACCTGAATGAAATGCCTGCCACACCCTCATCATTTCATACACAGGATAATAAAATTGGTCTGAATCTGGAATGTAACAGAGATGTAATTTTAGACTACTGTCATTAACAAGGGTTTACCATAAATTAAACTCCCTTACAGTGTGCAGCAGATAAGTCATATAGGTCACAAAGACATGGCATGATGTTTAACTAAAGTATTATTACCATCATCAGTCCCTGATGGTGCATGGAGAAAAATTACAGCTATGTGTAATTTCATTTGAGATTTGATTGTATACTACTGTATGTTCTGTACATGCGGTGACACTTTTTCCTTACTATACTTTGCAAACTTGTTGGGTATCCCAAAACAGTTGACTACAGATCAGCTATAGTTAGACCTCCCATAAGCAACACCCATGGAGTCACTTGAAAATGTCCATCCAGGGGAGGTTGAAAGGATGCTGCTGCTAATTTTTTAACACTCTGTGCTACTGGCTGCATTTTTTAACTTAACTAAATCTCCTGCTTACACTTGCTGCAATCTCATTTTCTGCAGTAAGTCAACAGTTATGTTAAAAGGATGCTCTACCAACTTTTTAACACTGTGTTACATGCTGCAATTTATAACTTAGCTAAGGCCCAGTTCAGACACCGAACTTTTCATGAGCCGAACTTAAGTCGAATTTGGAGCAACCCAAATTATCAAAACTACACCTGTTGATTCAGACGTCGAACTTAATTCGCCGAACTTTATTTAGTTTAAACCAAATTACATTGAAAATGTCAGCGATTTTCAGGCAAAGTAAAAACTGCTTGTAAAATACGTTATGATAATTTATGCATTAGGTTCGGCTCATGAAAAGTTCGATGTCTGAATCAAAGCCATTCCAAAGCCGAAATTTCCAGCTGAGCTAGGCGGGAAGAACGGCTGGGCCGTTCCAAATTCAAATAGTTGTTCTTAACTGATTCAAACGCCGAACTTTTCATGTACTTAATTCAATGTATTTGGTTCGGGTCATGGAAAGTTTGGCGTCTGAACTGGGCCTAACTCTCCTGGTTACACTTGCTGCAATCTCATTTTCTACAGTAAGTCACAGAATTCTTGCATTTTGATTGGTTTCTTACTTATGATCTACTGGAGGACAGAGACAGATGACATTATTAACATTTTTCTTTTTGTTTTATTACCGGTATATAAACAGAAAGATTCCATGTTGCTGTGTGTCTTTTCAGTAACAGACCACAGAATATGTCAAAGTGTGGTAAAAACATCAGTGACACACCTGCCTAACGGCTTAACTGTATGTGCCACTTTTTTGTTCTTACCACCTTTTGACGTCACCTGTGGTCTACTGTATTACTGAAGAGGTGTACGGCAACATGGAATCTATTAAGTTGTTAAACTGATAACAGATTGTGATGCTTCAACACAGCAACTTCAGTAATTTATGAATGTGTTTATCTGTTAATGCCATCTCAAAGAATGACTTTTCAACATGCAATACTCGCGTTCTATCATATGCTTGTCTAAACATAAATTCCTCACCAACAGCAATGCAAACAACATTTAGTTTATGACTCAGCTGAATCAGATTATTCAGGAAGATGTTAATAACATGATACTCCTTGTACATGATTGTAGTTACTCTTAGGTGCTACATTGTATTCTATGCAACAGAAAAGACATGCAACTTCAATGTAAAAAGTACTAAACTAAATAATGCATGATGTTCTAAGTAAGTATTAAAGCAAATAACTAGTGGATACCCTAACGCCTTTCTTGTCATATGTGATTTGCATATATTAGATAATGACTTAGCTTATAAAAAGTACATGTAAAGTGCAGCTCAGATATATGCGAACTACACATACACGTATTATACGAGCGTATTTTGCGTATACCGTATGTTAATACGCGCACATATACGCGTATATATGCGCACATATGCGCGTATATACGCGCACATATGCGCGTATATACGCATGTATATGTCTCTTTGTTATGCATTCCCACAAGTTTCTTTATGTGAAGCACTGTTTGTTAAACAAAGGACATTACATTTCTGGGAATGAAAAAGGCTTCAAAGCGAAATTTGCACGTTGTTAAAACGTCCTGCCGATCAATGAAAGCTATCATGTTTCGAGTTTTCGCTTGCAAAATGTTTGTCTGAATTAAGCGTTCTGAAGATCCTCATCGAAAAAATGATATCTCCAGTTATATTTGACACAGATCATTCATTGAAAGCCATTGAGAACAACAATGACTTGTTAAGAGAAGAAAAAACAATAGGTTAGCTCATACATACTAATCAAGCATACGCGTATATACTGTATACGTGTATGTGCGTATATGCATATGCGTATGTGTGTATATCCATACGCGTATACGCGTATTGGGCTGACGCGAATTACGCGTATATTTTGGTTCGGATATATCTGAGCTGCACTGTAGGTGGTTATAAAACTTAGAGCAAGAATAACAATGTTTTGATGTGTAAAGAAAAATTGACCATACCTTTAAACATAATTATAATCTGACTGATTTTTTCCCACAAACATTCCATGCATTGCTGTATCTTTACCCAGCAAAGGGATGCACATGATTACAGTAACAGGAATCACACCATGAACCACGAAGTTCCTTCCATGCCTCATGTCCTACAGGAAAATTTTTAAAAGTGACTTCATTACTTTGATACACTTTCAGAACATTTATTTTATAGAGTCTAATAACTTTAATATAGGCAATAACAGGGCAGAACTGGAGCTCAGTGTTAGGAAGGAGGTAGGAATACTGTATTGCATATTTCATATGTTTTACTGAAAAGCACCATTCCTGGAGTTTCCAAAATCAAATTGGCACTTGGGCACTAAATTAAATCAGGATGGTACATCTACATGTGGTACCAGTTCTGATAAAACAACCACTCAGACTTCAGACAGAGAATACTTTTCTCTTCAGCGCTTCTGTTGTGAAACTCAAAGCGAGCTGGGATTATTCTAGTCATCACAGTGGTTTGGTCTGGAAACTAACCAATGATAATGAAGGTCTTTACTTTTGAACTAAACAACCTTTCAGCTGTTTCCACATTCCAAGTCACACATTCCCACACACTATAGATCACACTCCTGTAAAGACATCTTGAGACTCAGACAGCTAAAATTTTGGTTACTCTGCAGAATTTAGAGATATAGTCAATTCTTGTTATAGCAGACACCCTTAGAACCGTCATTTAGTGTCCGTAATAGCAAAAATCTGCTATACAGACTTGCAGTTTCTTTTACTTTGATACATAATCAAAATGTAGGTCAAAATAGAGTGCAACTACTAAACATTCCCAAACTGTAAAATAATTACCTCTATCAATATGTTCAAGTAGTCCACTGTGTCAAGAAGAACAATAAAAAATAAGTATTAGTTTTAGGCCACATGAAGTGTCTGCAATTTCCATAATACAATGTAACAGGCATCCGTAATAGCAGGAGTTGTTTTCATACATTTCTCTGCAGTCTTGGCCAGGGATGTAGCTTCTGTTTGTAATAGCGGCATGTCTTACGGTGTGTCCATAATAAACAGGGTGTCTGTAAGGTAAATGTTGACTGTAATGGTTCAGTTATTTACATGTTAATTATAATTAATTGGAATACCAACCTGTTTGTTCATGTATCACAAGCTAACAGTCTCAACTATTGTGGGAAGGTTATGCTGCTGGCAAACAAGAAAAAATTGGTCAGTTTAATTTGCTAATCTAAAATACCTTTGGTGACATTAAGGAGTCATCCAAGATTTGAACAAATTCAATCTACACAGAATAGTCATCTACCTCACCAAAGCATTCCCTACTTCTGTTAAGAGGCTTTTGCACAGCTAGTGAGAGATGAAAATTTCTAAAGCTTAGCTGGTCGGCATGGGGCAATCCACTCAGACAAAGAAAGAGAATGCTTTTTTCTTCAACGTTTCCCTTTAGGAACTCAAAGCGAGCTGGGATTATTCTAGTCATCACAGTGGACTTTATAATCGTTCACAAGCAGCAAGCTTTCGATTCATAAAACAATATGAGCCTAAGCTCAAGTTTTTACTCGCACATGCAATGGAAGCCAGAGAAACCTGCATGGAGCTCGAGATACGAGTACGTGTTCCAAACCACACTATTTCGCCTCAACACGACGTTTCGGAACCTACTTTTTACATAAGAATGTAGTGAATCGTATCTTTGAATCTCAGGCTGCGAATAAGGTAACAAACAATCAAAATATACCTGTTTTAAAAGGCGCAATTGCTCTCCGATCCGCTTCGCAAACCCTGTCGAACGAATGACCATGTGCTCGTAAATGACGATCGCACAGGCATATGGGAATTGTAACACGCTTGGCTGCATAGCATGCTGGGTGTTTCACGCGCGATGTGAAAGGAACATTAACAGGAGTAACAAAACTTCAGACAGGTTCAATAAATTCCGAGACGAAAAAGTAATAAGAGTAGAGATAATTATTTATGAAACACGATACAAATTATAACCAGTTTTATTAATCCTGTGTTAGAAAAATAATTAACATAATTTTGAGCAGAACGGGCCCCCATATAAAACGAGCTAACTTTTGGCACTGAACAGGTTCTCGATGCCGGGTCGATGTGCGCAAGTCCTCAAACAAGAATTAAGTTTGGCAACTACTTACAGCACGGCAGGTCTTGCCGTGCCGCACGGCAATAGCGCGACTTGGCTTTAAACGGCGTGCTCAATTGCCGTGCCGAACTGAATTCATAGCCTGCTGCATCAGCTGCCGTTGCTTTCTACCATTTAAAGGCGCTCAGTCACGGTATTTTGAGTTATTTTGGCCACAGAAAAAATTACCTTTAAATGGTAGGATACCCGAAAATAGCAGTTTGATAAAATAGAAAAACACCAAAGAGATGATGATAAACCATAAAGGAACAAGGATGGCTAAGGATGGAGAAGAGTAACACGGATTACAAACGACGAATTTGAAAAATTGAGGCTAAACTTTTCAATATGCGCAAACCGTGACTGAGCTCCTTTAAAATGGTCTTCAAAGCAAACTTTTCCGGCTTCCGATCTTCGGCGCGACTGAATTAAATTCGACGTTTGAAACCACCGCCATTCTTTTGTCATGCCACTGCCGAGCCAAATTCATTTCAGTTCGGTACGGCCTTTGGACGAGGCCTTAATTCTAGTAATTAACATGTAGATTGGGACTCTTGAAACAATGCTCAGGCAAGTTATTTTCGCTTATTTAGAGTTTTAAACCTGACTGGAGTTAACAAATCAAGCTAAGTGAAGATTTCGAATTAACGAATGTTTAATCTGGCAGTTCGAATTAAGCTGAGCTATGAATTACAAGTGATAAAAATGACCAAAATAACAATTCATAGCTCTCGTAATGAAATTCTTATGCACTTCTGGAAGCTATCTACAAATGTATACTACTGGTATGAAATTTGTGAGATACTGTATCCCTTATTATTGCTTGGCTTAAAGTAGTACTATGATCAAATTTTTACCCCTTGATTTTTTAGGTGTATCACAAAGAATACCATGAAAGAATAAAAACGCTGTTTACCGTTTGCAAATATCTGCGTTGGTTCCGAAGATATTTAAGTTTGAAAAATGTGTGAAATATGCAAATGAGATGACTGATGATGTCATACACTCAACCCAATATTATATCAATTATATAAATAGAGCTATCTTGGCCAATTTGCAACACAGATCATTGAAACTTGGTAGGCTAATAGTTCTACAGAAAACACGTCTACGGTTATATAAAATTCTGTTCCCATGGCAACTCACTCTTTCCCAGTCCCCACCCACTTAATTTCAATATGTTAGTGATTTTCAGCTCGAAAAACGTTAAACGAAGCGATGAACTCGAGCTAATAGATATATATGCTTGCTGGATCATGTATATGAGGCACCATTAGCAAATATCAAAATGGAATGCCAAAGGTGGGCAGAAAAGCCTTTAAAATTGGGGAGGTCTGGAACCCAGTATGTTGCCATGGTAACAAAACTGTTAAGTTCGCATTGTTGAGCACATTAAGTAGAATCTTACTGCAAAGAATCAAACATTTCTGATACAAATTGGCTGAAATATCTTTCTTCATCATATTTGATCAAAATTTGGTTGAGTGTATGACATCATCACTAAGCTAATCTGCATATTTTAAAAACTTAAATATCTCTGGAACGAAAAGAGATATTTGAAAATAGTAAACAGCATTTTTCTTCTCATAAAGACGACTTGTTTATGTTTTAAAATGGCTTAGATAGGAAAGATGCGATTTTCGTCATAGTACCACTTTAAACGCTTTAAATGGTGTCTTTTCTGTACAAAACTCTGGCTCGATTTACCCCAGAGAAAAGTTCTAAGAAGCATGCATATACTGCACATTCTTTATAAAGATTGATTGTATCTAGTGTCTTTACTTGCAAAATACGAAAGGCATCACCCCGACCGAATTACCAGCTGGTCAGTGTCTACGTCTAGCTACAAGTCAAGGTAAATAATGATTATCATTTTAAACGCAAAAATTTAATACTCGAGTAAGTAAAAATTATTTAGAGAGAGCAAAACTAAACCATGAGAAAACGCTAGCAAACTTGTGGCCTTCCGTCTAAAAATAAAATATTCAAGGGTGACGTTAAAAAGTATTTACAATGACGATTTATCGTTTCAAGATCTCTTGTAGATGAATGCTAGGCGCAGATGTTCATCCGATTGCGAACTTCACACCATAATACTTAACTCGACTTCATTTTCTTCCTTATTTCCGGGTCAGACGCAGAACGCTTTGCCTGCGTCTTCTTGATCTCCATTTGGTAGCAGGTTACAATCCCTTCTCGGATGTATTCTCTGATCAAGTCGTAAGACAATTCCCCTCTTGGACTTCTCTTTATCGTCTCTCCGAGCACAACAGTCTTTATGCTACTGAGCTTGATCAAAGGTGCGCATTCATCGCAGGGAGGTTTTGTGACAAACAAGACACCATCTGTCAAATCCTTGGTGTTCCGCACCAGGAGAGCGTTTTGTTCGGCGTGGATGACATAAGGGAACTTTGTCTCCAGCGCGGCATCAGCGTCAGAGGCTCGTGGAAATTCACCATACAACGCCTTGGATGGAAAGCCATTCCAGCCAAGAGTTGCAATCTCCACCGGATCTTTACCCTTCAAGATGACAGCTCCAACACCAGTCTTAGGATCATCAGTCTGGCGAGCGAGCATCTTGGCAAAAATCATCATGTGGTAAGCCATCTTGAAGTCGGGGTAGTCGTTGGCATCGCAATCATCGCTTATCGCATCAAAATCCTCTGTAATCTTCACCCGCCTGAATACAATATTCTTGTCCATTGGCGCCTTGGCAACGGCGATCCATTTCATCAGGGATTTAAAATCACTTTGGACTTGAGATTTCATCCTGATATCCAGGCATGGCCAGGGAAGACATTTTTGAGCACGTTCGATCCATTCGGTGTTCCACCATTCTCCGAAAAGCTCGTCTTGGCAAATGCGAACATCATGTGGTGTAATTGCTACTGGGAGCCTCTTCTCGTCTTTCGTCAAAACCCTTTCTTCAACGCAAGGAACGAAAACCGACTGACCTACCGGGCTGACTTTGAAGAGATTATCTGCCCTCGCCAGCTCTCCTTCGTCTTCTGATTCCGGTTCTATCGGCAGGTAAAACACACGAGATACTCTGGACTGTACAAGAAGCTTAGCACAAAGGGAGCAAGGTTTCCGAGAAACGAAGACTTTACAACCCTCAAGTTTGCCACAATGGTTGACCATGACACGAGCAACTCCATGGACGCCATCGCGACTGCAATCGGCAGCCAATACTCGATCGGTTGGCAAAACAAACACCACTCCAACTTTCTTGAATTTCTTTGAGTTGCTGTTACTTTTATATGACTGCTCTTTCGAGAACTGCAAAGGAAATTTTTCCATCCACAGGGCTAATACCATGTATAAGTTTTCTTTTGTTATTCTCGTCTCTCGCTTCTCACAGTCGCTTGGTGTCTTGATCAATTTATCTTGTGAACTAGTGCCCGCCATCTTACGTGTTTTCTAGCCCTGCTTCCCCCTTGATCAGTTGACAACTGTAGGAGGCTGATGACTGAATCGAATAACGCCGATACACTAGAAACTGAAAGTTTAAAGGCCATTTAAGCACTACTGCATACCTTTAATCTTGAGGGTTTTTTCCCTCCGTCATGCTGTCTGCTTTTTATTTGGTGATATTTAAAAGATGAGGGCACGAAGTGTTCCCATGCGCTCGGTTGTCTTGAGCTTACTCAGCTCAGTTTATCCTGGCTCAGTACAAGGTTAAAATGATTTTTTTTATCATTATTATTTCTTGAAATGGGATGTTTGTGAATCAGGGATCAATTATGCAGGATAAATATAACCAACGGTAACCGCAACCAGTTCCGAGAAATGTCAGGGGTTTCCCCTCGTAAAATTTCGTTATGTCACACTCTTCTTAGTACGTAAGCTTTATTTTCGCTTTGCTTTATATCATCAAACATAAGCGTTCTGTGGTTGATTAATTAGAACTACATCTCAAGTCTAAAGTTCCCTAGAATATTATTACACGATGCATGAACGTTTCCAAACGTCAGTTAGCCGACTCGTTTCGAAGAAATGTCAGGGGTTCTCCCTCTCCTCATACATTTGTTTAATAAGTGACAGAATCATGCAAAGTATGTATGCCGAATTTTCTAGAAACTTTGGAAGCCAGGAGCTCCACGGAATTGTTTTGAAAGCACTTTGAGGGAATAACTTTGAGGTAATAGCTGTAATACAAACACGCTTAGCTTTTGAGAACAGAATAACCCGTTTTGCAGTGATCACCAATGGTAATCATTTTCAGGCTTGAGCGAAATCACCATTACTACATCCGGCCCTTAGGGACCGTTCATTTTTTATAAGGTAGGGGGGGCTGGTGGGATTTAGGGAGGGCCATGCGAAAAAAAATGGCTTTCGAAGGGGGGCCATCCCAAAAAAAAAGGGGGAAAGGGGGGGTCACGTGAAATATTTTAGTAAAACTTTAAAATGGCATGATGTTTGAATATCAAAAAAATTGCTATAGAATAAACATAGAAGGCAGGATACAAATTTATTATAAACTTTCCATTTGCTTTAAAAAAACGTTTGGCGACAAAAAGCATTTGTAGCTACTGAAAAGAAGTATTTAACACTGTTATTTTCGAATGCAACTTTCACTGGCAGTCATCTTCATCTTCGCTGTCGTCGAGTTCTTCGTCGCCGCTTGTGCTGCTATGGGAGTCTCCTTCACCAATGCTGCAAGAAGCAGCAATGCTTTCCGTCAGAGTGTACTCTTCAGGGTACATGAAGGTGTAAACATAATCTCTGACTTCCTGCTCAAGGTTGGTGGTGATTCTGCTTCTTGCAGCATTAGTGAAATAATTCCCTTCCAAGAGCTGTGCGATGTATGGCCCATCTCCTCTAAATAACGACGTGGCAACATGCTCAACTTCAATACACTCTTCCGGGACGGCCGTTCTAGGAGGGTACACAAGGCATTGTGGAAGATCATTTCCTAGCGGGTTTCCAACACAGATTCCATAAACTCGTTGGACGTTGTTTTCAGTCCGCTTCCTCTTTCTTTCATTTCACTTTCTGCGGTTTTCTTTTTTCCTTCTCCTTTTGTTGATGTGCTGTTTGAGTATGCCCTTGAATATGTTGTTATAATTGCTCTTCTTATTTTCTAGTGCTTCCATGTCCTGCGTGACCTTCGTCAACTTAGCTTCTATAAATTTGATCTGTTTTACATTAAAACTGTGGGCAAATTCTTCGCCCTGCTTTAAAGCAAGCCCATTGGACTGAAAGAGTGTGGAATCGTAGCATTCAACTTTTCCACCATTGCTCTGTGTTCTTTGATGGAGAAGTTCAGTTTTCTTCCATCACTGGGCTTCAACTGGTACCCTGGCATGGAAAACTCACTCGCCCTTTCTGAACAGCCATCCGCACTTAGAAAGATTGCTTCTTTTGCTTGTAAGATGTCAAACTGCCTGGATCGTTCAGCTGTAAACCTTTTCTTAAACGACTCGTCGCTTTCGCCATTATTGCGCATTTTGGAATGAGCCTCTTTCATGATTATTATGGACGTGCCCCGTTCTACATCGTGCAAGACATAGCAGCACTCAACTAACGTCAAGGAGCTTAAAGCAAAAATACGCACTCAACGTATAGCATCAACCCCATTTTAAAGACGGGGTTTGCAAAAGAGGAGGAAATAAAAAGGAGGAGTAAACCTATACATCGAGCAAGAGAAACACAAGCTCGATCAGATAGCTGCAAGAAACATAGGAATGTCTCTAGACAAACGTATAGCTTTCTCAAAGTAAAGCTACGGCGTCTCCGAAGGAAATCGTAGGAGAACAAATATGATATCCGTGATAACGATCTACCTACTGTGCTTGCAAACAGTTCTAATCACAGCCGGGCCCGGCGTCACAATATAGAATGCAAGTAAGCAACATGTTCACGGTAAATTTCATATTTTGTCCCTCAAAAGCAAATTCATGGAGATTTAAAAGCATATCTTGCAATAGAAATGAGCCTAAACAATGCATAAACACATGGCAAATTACAGAGGTGTCAAACTCAACGAGTCGACATGCAGATAACAGCGGAAACCATGCAGACCTATGACCTGTAAAAATTTGCCACAGCACGATCTAACGGCTCAACTCCACTCAATTCCTCCTTATTACACAACATGAAGTGCCCTTCATGAACACGAGTGAAGCGACAAGAAAGGTCGAACGGAGAACGGTAAATGTACAAATGTCACGAACCGTAAAAGTCGTGTAGGCTAGTCAACCCCATTTTACCTTGAAAATTAAGAAATTTTAAACCATAGATAAATTTAAACCACAACAAGTATGCTAAAATTTATAAAAAGTAATCCACTATTTGCAAGATTTGAGAACACTCGTAGCTTTTTGTTTTACCTGGACAGGGCAACATTTATACATGCCTATCACTAGAGTAGAGGTAAAAACCTTCCAAATAAAGACATCTGTAAATTAAATGTGACAATGTGTTTCACACAACACATCAACAGATTTCCAGTTTTTTCACAACATTTCGTACTTGGTTCAGTATCACAATGCAGGAGCAAGGAAAGACTCTGTTCCAGGTTACTGTTACTTCCGTAAGATTGAGCAGTTTATGAATGAGCACTATGAGGAGGGGGAGAACTACAGAGAGTTTCTAAAGTTGTCCTGTCAAGAAAAGGTAGGAGAAATTTGTTCTTTTTGTTGTGAATGGACTGGATCACCCTTAGAAAGATATCCTAAACCAGTTCCTGACCATTCCTGCCTACCGGAATACCACTACCTCTTCTACCAGAAGACCCCAAAAGAAGGGCGTGATCCAGATGACTGGCAGCCAAGGGACCAAGCGAAGAAAGAGCATGGAGGTGGCAGGCTGGTTTTATCTGACCCAGAGAGCGTTGCTCTATTTGCAGATAAGTTTATTGTCAAATCAAAGTTTGTGGTGGATTATCTTCAGCATCTTGAAGTGCTGGAATTTAAAAGGAAAAGGAGAGCAGAAGAAAAGGCAAAGTTAAGTAGGGACGCAAAAGATAAATCATATGAGGATTATCCTTGGACTGAGTTGTGCGAAGATCTAACCAAGCTTAAAAAGCAACGTGTTCCAGAACAAAACAAGTACTTGAACCACCACGGGCTGAAGCAGCATTTGAAAAGCAGCAAGAGTGAGAAAGTAAAGGCAATTGTAAGACATTCAGGCTTGCGGCAGAAGAGTCCTCTCAGAGCTGGCCAACCAACACTGAGAAATGCCAGGACATCGACACAAAATGACAACAGGGTAAGTGCTGACAGCAGTGAAACGGATGAAAGTGACAATGATGAGTATGACAGTGATGCCATTGACTTTAGGGGAGAAGATGACTCAAGTGATGTCATTCTTGCATTCATCAATTCAGATGAGGAAGATACCAATGAGAGGCCAAATGCCACACGCTCAGGGCGAGCCATAACTAGGAGATCCGAAATTGACTTCTCTTTCTTTTGATTTGTTTTTTAAACAACAGCTCTCTGTAGTATAGGGATTGTAAATATTGTCTTCATAGTGAGCACAATAACGTGAAGTAGGGGGATAATAGAGAAATATTAAAAAAGTTGAAATCTAAATATTGTTTGTTCAATTTTTTTTTGGGGGGGGGTCATCCCAAAAAATGACCGCTATAAGGGGGGGCCATGTGAAAAAATTGGTAAGCTGAGGGGGGGTCATGCGATTTTTAAATGGTGCTTCCCAAATCCCACCAGCCCCCCCTCCCTCATAAAAAATGAACGGTCCCTTAGTTGAAGCAGATATCAGATTCTTCGTTAGTCTTAGTGCTTAATAAAGGTCATGCAAGGCTACTCAAAAGACGTAAATCATCTGACTTTAATGATCTTGACAACTGGCACCTTTTTGTTCTCTGATTATCTTCCCGAGCAGGAAGACTATGACAAGACCTGGCTAGGGAAGCTGATCTCATTCACTCACACGGAGCATGTCCACTTATATTCTCGTCCCCATGGGCCGCGCTCCTTTTGGTCAGCACCGAGAATCACGACCTCTGGACAGGTACAATGAGATTCCGGTTCTGATTGGCTTTGCAAACACAGTAGAATGAGACCGGAACCAATCAGATTTGTCAGACTTGACTCTGAGCATGCGCAGAGTGACGGGAAATTCGTGAATCGCGGACTTCCGGTGTTTGAACTGGCCAGAGGTCGCCATTCTTGGTGCTGACCAAAATGAGCGCGGCCTCTGGGGACGAGAATGGTCCACTTAGAACTATGTGTACTTAGTCTCACTATTTAAAATTAAAATTGGCTGACCTAGGACTGTAGCTCATAAGCCACAGTTTATTAACGTAGCAGAATAGGCTACTGCTTCATCGATCGATGAACACAACACATTAATGGAACCAGTAAAGGATCGCTCATTTCTATGAACATGCATTGGGTGGGCTGTAGCCTGCCAAAACAGCCGTCCTTCTTCGCTCCCGCCCTGAGTGGCTTTTCGCGAAACGCCACTCGGGGCGAAAGCGAAGAATGATGGCTGTTTTCGCAGGCTAAGGGTGGCGGGTGGTATCGGGGGACATTCCGGGAAGAGCCAGCCCCAAAAAAAGAGTGGAAGAGGACTGGGCGGGTGGTACTTAAAATACGAAATTACCTGAAGTATTGCCAAAGTGTCTCATAGGAAACTGAAAAGGGTTTGAGGAAGAATCGCAAATTATTCGGCTCGAACCCCTGAGTCGATCAAAAATTCTTTGTTCACAATAAGCGTCAAATTCAAAATCAACAGGAAGGCATGTGGCTTCATATACATGCCCGCCTGTCTACAGACACAAATAATTCAACGAGCCATGAATTCAGGCAGTCGAACAAGGTACTTCATACAGTACTGGAGATTAATTAAAAGTTTCAAATCCAAAGCTTTGAATAACATCAGTGTTACTATAGCTACGTGACGATAAGGTTATTATTTCCGTTCATTTAGATCTTAACTCTTAACCTGGCTTATGTCGCTTACGTTCTACACGCAGCCTACAAGAAGGCAAAGTTAACTCGAGCGGTCCAAGTTTAACAGCATTTTTGCCCAAAAAAGTTTGCGTGAAGCATATCGTGCCATTCTTCAGTCGAAAAACAATAACTATATGCATAACTACTTGGATTTCAAGATAAATCGCCATCTTCTAACCCCTTTGATAATCATGTTGGACCCAGTAAGTTCAAACGTCACACTTGACATGTGTCGAATCTAATACATAAAATGATTCGAGTCCACTCGAACTAAAAAGTTCAACATTTTGTTTCAAAGTTAGAATTTAATTATATTGTGCCGAATAAGATGGCTCGAGGTCCATCAGTAAAATCCACCATGGCGGTCAACGAGAATCACCATGAAGAATGAGCTCGAGTGTAAATATCCTCTGCACGAAACAAAGACGCCACTCACCGCAGAAAAAGGCGGTTCATTCTAAGGATTTTTCTCCATTTGTCGCTTTCGCTGATGCAACGAAACTGGGAACAAAATGTCGCCTTCTTCTTTCAGTGACTGATAAGTAGTACAGCGCATGTCATGCATGGCAAATACACTCAGTGACGCTGGCGTTTCCTGCCAATTCTGCCATTTTGCTTTCTGAATCGCGTCTTATGATTCGTGCATGAACTTGTAAACATCTAGTAGTTAAAATGATTTATGCGTTCGATTTCGCTCATGTGAAATTCGACGTTTATAACAAAAACCGTCAAACTTTTGTCAGCTTGACTGACCATGCTACGGCAAAAGCCGCATTTAGTTCAAATCTGTCGAATTTCGTTGATTTAAACGTCGCTGAGTTTCATATGTATTTTAACTGTGAATTAGATTCGGCACGCATGAAATGCTACTTTGAAACTTGAAACTTGTCACCGTTTGTTCATATCTTTCTATGAGCCCTTTCTTACTGACAAGGTTACTTAACAAGCCCCCAGAGTAACAATTTCCATATATGCCTCTTGTCCTTTCAGTTGCTTACAGGCAAACATAGCCTTCACTTCGTCTCGCCGCTCAGTCTTACTCACCTTAATAACTGCATTTACAACTCGTAAACCCGAAGTATAGGGGTTTTGCTCACAACAGAAAATTATCTTTTACCACAATTTTGAGGACAATAGCCATAATGCCATCTCTCCCGTCCCTATCCCCCCCAAACAATGATACATTTATCACAGTCAAAGCTGCAGGGAAAATTACCAGTTCTCCTTAATTAATTAGTAATATTTAGCACTGTTTGTGAACGGTCCGTGGAACAAAAAGGTCTCCCTCAGAGGCCTGTCACAAGACAAATACATCAAAGCAAACATCATATTTTTTTTACAATTGGAGGCAAAATTAAAGGTAACTTTTGTTTGAATTGCCGCAGTTTAAGCCCTCAGGTTAAATATATCACAGTTGTGTAATACCAACTTTCATGGCATATTCGATTCTTGATAACATCAGCAAAAGGAATTAAGATAGCGTACTCTATTTGAAAAGAAAACAGATTTGCCAGAAAGCCTTTTCATCGTTTGCTTTGTTTAATTATGTAAGTAGAGCCGATGACGCCAGCGGAAAATGTGTTATAGACTTTTGCAGGCAAAATAAACATTATCAATTTTCACTTTCAAAACTGTCTAATTGCTGTGTATTTGCTTTCCCTCACGGCTTAATTTGTCACATTTCAAGCCAGGTTATTCGTTTCTCTTGAAATTCATCGGAGGAGTCGCGGGACAATAATTTTAGTTTTTAATAACCTAATCCCGAAGGAAAAATCTATTAAATTTGGCATCTTAAGAGTCAGATTAAAATATTCCGCCAAATTTGCATGTTGTATAAAGGCATTGATCAAAGCTTAAAAATTGACTCACCTGCACTTGTTTGCATTGTCGTCATGGGAGACTTACAAAATACGACGAATGTTCTCAGTTACTTCACCATCTGCAACCAGAATTCGTTTATTATCAGTCGCGTAGAACATTATCTTTTCATGTTGCTCGTAATATCAAGCAAAGATCTTTGATCATACCATTTCGAGAATGAGCCCTATCTCGACTGTCATATTGTGGAAGTTCGTCGTATTGTTAAAGGTGATTTTCTGTGTAGATTCACTTGCAGGGTTTGGGTTGGTCTGTGCCGAGTTATGAGGCAGGCTTGTGAACTTCTCGAACCTTGTTTGATTCATTTGTTTTGTTCCTTTCTTTATAGGCCGCCCAATTTTCCACAGAGCAGTTTGCAAACAGTAAGTAGAGACATTCTATTTCTTCATAAAGTGCCAGCAGTAGCTCTTAAATCCTTGTTTTCTCAGTCTAAGAGGAAAATATAAGATTTTTCTAACTGCTCTTTCTCCTATTTCAACAAATAGACATTCAGTGAAATAGCTAAGTTAGATAAAGAAATTGAACTCAAATAAGGTTTCCTCCCTTTTCCCTCACCCCTTAATAATATTTTTGTCTGCCATTTTCGAAAACAATACCCCTACTTAAAATTAAAACAAGGAAAGACCATGTTGACTCAAATATGATCAAAATCTTTCATCTGTCAACAGTGTCCCTTTTGTTGTGAAAATTCTTTGAAATAAACAATCTCACTTTTTACGGAATCCTCCTAAACACGTTAGTTTATCAAAAGCCGACAAGCTTTTTACACCTAATATTCTGCGCAATTGACATTTTGGTCCACAAATTTGATGCACTGTTTAGTTTGTGTGAAGGAAAACGTTGTCATTAATGACAGGAGGAATGATTGACGCCATACTAGTGACCAACAAGATAAGTCAAGTTTAATTTGCAAGCGATTTTAATTACCATCTTCAAAAACTAACCGGAGTGGCACAATATACCCGCGGTGCATAATCGTTTCCACCTATTTGAATAATAGTTTTATGCACTTTCGCCCCCGTAGCGCAGTCGGTCAAAAAGATAATTCTCTCTCTTACGTATATTCAGCAGTGATTTCTTTTTTTTTTTTTTTTCAATAATCAACAACTTAAAGTGGCATCTACGTGGGTTTGTAATGCTCGGGTACTTTGCACACCGACTGCCATATGACGGCGTTTCTCATAATTTGGAGAGCGAATCTTCGCGCAGGATATCGTTTTGAAATTGCTTCTGTTAGTTCGAAACTTTTTAATAGTTATTCGTGAAATGCCATTAAAAAAAGGAAAATAAGTAGATTGAGGCATATTTTATTTGCACAATCCATCTAAAAAAGGCCTTTATCAATCTCTTAGTAAAGCCTGCGATCAGGCGAGTTTTTTTGAGCCTCCGGTCTGATCAGTGTGCGAAGGCGATAGGTTCGACTATTATGTTTTTATCATCATCCCTCGCAGTGTATTTTCTTGTGTATTGTTGCATATGTATGTAGCACGGCTGACCCCAATAGCTGTTACTACAGTTATCAGCGCTTTATCATAAAAACGAGGCGATAGGGTCAATTCTGGTTTGTATTGACCCACCCGCCTCGTTTGCATGCCTTTTTAAACAAAAAAATATTGGACCGCAGACTCAACTGTAATAATGTTTTGCGAAACCTCATCTTATAGACACGGTTGAAATAAGTATAGTACTAAAAAGCAAGGTTTCAGCAGCAGGAAACTCAAGGTTTCTTTTACTTTGTTAAGGACTTAAGTAAGCAAAGCAATGTATTCCAGAGTACTGAGACGCAATCATACGGTTTTTTTTTTCATTATCCTTTTAGTTGCCTCTTTTACGCAACATTTTCTCTAAAAAGCAAAACGTTTTCTTTTAATGTCAATAAACATTTTAGCAATCTATAAGTTATCACGATGGTAAGACCAAATTCCTTTTTACGTATAAAAAGCGCATTTTACTTGATGAAACACTATTCAGGTAAAGAACTATTCTGCAAAAAAAAGGCGCATTTGTTCATACTAAAATAAACGGCACGCAATGCATGCAGAAGCGATGCCATTTAATTGCCATGGTTTGGACTTGAAATAGACCTCATCAGCTGGGAATTGTTAGATTTATTTTTGCACTCCTTCTGTCTAGAAGTATAGAGTCAAACTGAAAGAAATGAATTACAATTACTTTGAGGCTCTGTGCCGTAATTGTCGTAATTGACCTTGAACTAATACAAAAGTACAAATTGAAAATTATGTCATAATTCTACTTACAATTCTTGTAATCTTTTCCCGGCCGTGAACCTTCCGCAAGTTACGATACTTTCTCTGATACTTTCTTAGTGAAATAACGTTCCCGCTTATAGAGGCATGTGTCCCCATGGACCTTACATAATCCCGCAAGGACTTATATAACTTCGTGCAAAACATGCCATTTCCAAAATTCTGTCTAGAAAGTTCGAAAATAAACAAACAAACGGAGCTTAAACCACCCTCGTACCCAGCGTCTTCGTTCCCTTTGACCAGCTCGTTTCGTCAAGACAGCATGCGCAGTAACGCAGTAAGGAACGACGACTCAAGGTACGAGATTAATTTACCCACAGAGAACACAGCGGTCAAACGTCTGCGGATGTGCGAGCTATGGGGCAACTAAAGGCGGCCAAAATATTTTCATAACCTTGTTCTTTTCGTGGGTCATCGGCATCCTATAAATGACATTGTCCTCGTTATTTATGTATTTGTTTGTGTTTTAGCTTGTACAACGAGAGCTAAGAGAAATAAGAGTTAAAAATTGTTCTACCTTCTGCTTGTTGCAGGTCTTTCCTTTCCGCGGTTTGTATTTTCCGTGCTTCTTGAATTTTTTGTCCGCCTCGACTTTGCATTTAGTGCACCAGTTTGTCCAAGGTTTGTAGTTTGGAAAAGATTTTCCCACCTGGTCAAAGACCTGGTACAGGCGGTTTGGGATCGGTATTTTGGCCAGCCAGGCCCCCATGACGATGGACATGAACATCGTTTGTAGTTCGATTCATCTCGTTCCTGTGCTCCAGACAAATCCAGGATGCGGACGGAATCCTCCCAGTCCTTGCCAAGATTTTACCAGCTCGTCTGAGCGAAGCCGAATCAGTGTAATTGTCTTTTTCTTCTCCAGTTTTTTCTCTTTTTACACACCGCTTGTCGTCCTTTTCCGGCGTCACGCATCGTGTGATTAATAAAAACAAACGAATGTATACTACGCCGTCGGCTGGTAGCATGACACTGGTTTTCAAGACTTATAAACTTTTTTGGTAAAGCTTAAAACAAAATGGTAAATCAACAGAATACCGGTAACTTTGTGCCTGAGAAGTCTTAAGTTTTCCTTTTACCTACTTTCTTTTCCTTTTACAGATTTCTATGAACTTTTCATTTTTGTTTTCGTAAATTTTGCGTGACACCGGTTGTTTTCCATGTTTTCCTTTAAATTTTTGCGCCGGAAATTGGCGCGCGGCTGCCAAAAATGCACCCATTTGCGCATGCCCGACGTTTGACCGCTGTGTTCCCACAGAGGGTTACCGGGATTGCACGTTTGCGACATGAAAGATATAGAATACCATTCTGATAATAATCATTACATTATCGGCCCAAAGCTGAAAAGGACTTTCTCATCATCGCTCCCTTTTGTTAGACTTTTTCTTTTTAGACGTTTTCTTTCCCGAGGATACTTCTTTTTAATATTTTTACTTTACAAAATGTTATTGTTATTGTTGTTGTTTTTTTTTTATTCTTATTTTTTATTCCTGCGTTTTTTATGTCTATTTTTTTTCATTTTTTACTCTTGTTTGTTATTTAATTGTTTTTATTTTTTTTTATTTTAATTCTTATTTTATATATTTTTTTAAATAAAAGAAGAATTTCTGGCTGATTTTCATATGATAACAATGGGCCACCATACCTCCAGTCCCGATACCTGCGTTTAACAACTGGAAATCTAACCAACACTTTGTCGATGCTACAACCTGCAGATAGCTGATACCTGATAGCTGATAGCTGACCTTTTTGTTACACTGTTGTCCGTTGCTTTCTGGTATCTCTATTGGTTTGACAGCGAACTTCTTCAATGCTCTTCTTCAATTCAAGTTCAATTTTACAAATATTTCAGTCCCCAGATGAGTTTAGCTCAAATATTTCAGTGCCCCTACAGTACTCATACAGTACTCTAACGGTGCTCATTCAATTCACTTCAAGACAGGCAAAGGTTCGGCCTACACAGCCCTCACAAATACGTAAATTTAATGTGGACCCTGGACCTATCGCGTGTGCGACTTCCTTGTCGATCGAAAGTTGTATGTATGCACGATATGTTCTTATAATGAGTTTATCCTTGAGCACAAATTTATCCGATACTGGATAAAGCACAATCCTCACTCAAAATCTTTGTTTACATGCTGAAATTAAAGGCTCTCTGTGGATCCTACAAAACGACGGCCGCAAAAGACAAGTTTCTCACTCTCCGAAACCAAATATGGCGAATTTTTGGTGCGTCTTATTTTTTAGCTCCCAGAGTGCATTTCGCTTCCACCGAGGGATAAATCGTGCTCGACATGAGCGCAGCGCGAAAAAATTGCGAAATCACTATCCAAAGGAATGCTGCGCGCCAGAATTAAGCGACGATTACGTCATCGCTTAAAAAGAGTCAAGAAATCTAAAATGTAATAATAAGGTCCCTATCTGAAGTTTGTTACTTATCTCCTACTGACAATCTGAACAACAATAAGTCAAAAAATTTTAAACTCCGAGGTCAGTGTTGGTTGAAATGATGCACGTGAATTCTTAGTTCTCCCAGATCTCTCAAACCGTTAGGATTTTACGCTTTCCTTTACATTTCATTAAAGCTGTGTCTAGCATGATACTGGCCACTACTGGAAATCTTAACTCACTAAGCAAACTTATTTGTATCGTTTATCCCACGTCTAGCTGGACAGTTGACTTTAGAACCTGGAGAAACCCTTCTTATAAACACAAGTGAACCGTCCGCGTCAGTTATAGATAACAAAGGGAACAGAACAGATTTGCTCCTGTTGGCGGAATCTAACCACTCCTTTATTAATCAGCTTGGAGACTCACGCGAATGGAAATATGGCGTCGCGCGGCTCGTGTTTGTCAAGGATATCATCTTAAATTCCAACTCCACCGTGAATATATCCGGCGAAAATGCTTTATCTGTCGAATCACTTGAAGGAAATATAGTTCTTAAAACTATGATCGATTTATCATGTGCAGCGACTGAGCTGGACGGAAAATGTGTTGGAGGATACATGCCCATCGGCAAACCCAAAGACTGGTTAGCACCTGTAATACCAGGTAAGCCGGTGCAGTCATTTAGATTTATTCTAATAAACCAACTAGCTCTGTTCAAAAGTTGACTCGCTGGGAATGAACTGCCCTCTGAGTCTAACCTACTCTACAGCTGCCTCACTTTGTAGACCTGCGCGAAAGGCTAACTTACAAGCGTACTCTAGTAGCCATCTGTGCGGTTGCACAGCCATAGTATTTGCGTATTAGGGAGACGTCTGGGTTCGAGGCTTCTGTGGTACATTGCTTGGTACATATAGTTCCTACTGATATAACATTTAAGATTAAACAACCACAGGTTATTTCAAACAACGTTCACACGTGAACGTCTTTCTGTGCTTGACCTTTTCACGTCCAAAGAGCTCCCAAGTTCGAGTGAAAACTGCAACGACGCGAGAGTGGAATCAGGGTTTATCTGAACGAGAACTGGACAAGCTACACATCAATTAAGATTTGACAGTATCCTTTTTGTGTCTGTTAAAGGAAATGGACCGGGTGGCACGAGCGAAAATTACCTGATGTATTGGTACTCGCAATGCATTGGTGGAAGTGGCCACGGTGGCAAGGGTGGATACCCTGCGTTTCAGGATGTCCAGGTTAAAGGCTACAGTGGTTTGGAGTATGGAAAGAAAGACACTCACGTTCTACTTGGAGGCAGTTCAGGTACAGACTCTAACTATAGTGCGTAGATCTCTGTTGGTGTGTCGTTAAGCAAATAAGAAGTAAGTAGATATAAAAAATAAAAGAACAAACTAAATGAAACTGAAATAAGCAAACGAATCAATATTGTAAATTGAGCATAACCCTGTTAAAAATCCCAACTGGCAGAAGGCTGACCAGTTGGTTACAGTAAAACCCGCGTGCACGAACCTATATAGTGGTTTAAGAACCTGCTGGAAGAAATTTTCCTTTTTAATACTGACAGATATAAGAACCTGTTTAGCCAAGCAACATCAAGCAGTTGAGGGGAAACGTTAAATTATGTAACCAAGGAACGTGATTTTGATATCGCAACTTTATATTACAAGAAAATATCGAGGAAAAGGTTGTTGTTATTCATCGTGGTAGATGCAATAATAAAGTGTATTATCGTTTGTCTCACGATGTAGTCACTTGAGATGTAGATCGCGACGTTTCGACTGCTTACTGCTAGTCTTCTTCAGGCGACAAGGTCCACTGATTGCACGGTATCATTTATATCACAAAGGTCGGCTGTGATTGGTGCATTTCGATCCTCCTATTGTTCCATTGTTCCGGCGAGTAGCTGTTCCCTCCGTGGTCCGCTGTTGTGTTGTCCGATGTAGACTTTGCCGCATTCACAGGGAATCCTGTAGACAACACCATCTTGTTTAGCCGGGTTGACGGTGTCCTTTGGTCGCACTAAGTGTGACCGGAGTGTCGCGTCGGACTTAAAGACGGTGCGAATGCCTTGTTGTTCTAGGCAGCGGCGGAGAGACTCCGAAACTCCTTGGACATAAGGTAAAACGGCGGTGGATTTAAATTCCGCGACAGGCTCTCTTCTTGGGGTTGTTCGTGCCTTTGTGATCTTCTGTACAAAAGAGGAGGGATATCCGTTAGAAACAAGTACAGATGACAGACGTTTCTTCTCTCCAGCGATTACTGATGATTTGGTGACGAGACGTTTAGCCCGGTCGTACAGACACTTCACAATCCCGCGCTTTACTGACTGAGGGTGGTGTGAATCATACGCTAGGTAATGATCATTATGTGTTGGTTTCCTGTAGACACTGGTGGTAGGGCGGCCATCAGGTTCTCTGTAAACTGACGTGTCGAGAAAGGCGATCTTGTTGTTGTTCTCGATCTCCATGGTGAAACGGATTGATGGTTGTTGACTGTTCAGGTGTTGCAGGAAGACGTCAACTCTATCCCGATCCAGGATGGTGAAAGTATCATCTACGTAGCGTTTCCAGATCTTAGGCTTGCAAGGTGCGGACTCTATTGCTTGTTCTTCAAATATCTACAAGTAGAGATTAGCAATAACCGCGGATACAGGGCTCCCCATGGCTGTGCCGTCTCGTTGTTCGTAAATCGATCCGTTGTACTGGAAGTACGTAGATCTTAATACGAAATTCAAGAGGTCCGCGATTTGAACTGGTGTAAGTGTCGTGCGGTCAGCCAGGCCTGCGTCGTTCTCCATTTTTTGTAGCGCGGCTTGTACGGCGCCCTCGATCGGTACGTTGGTAAACAGTGACTCTACGTCGAAAGACACCATGATCTCGTGGTCCTGGATCTCTTCACTGGCGATGGTGGAGGCGAAGTCAGTTGAGTTCTTCACTGTGAAGTTCGAGTTACCTGCAAGAGGAGATAATACGTCAGCCAAGAAAGCAGACAGGTCGTATGCAAAGGTGTTGACACACGATACAATTGGCCTAAGCGGTGTGTCGGTCTTGTGGATCTTCGGCAAACCATAGATCCTAGGTGGTTGTTTGTGTCGGGGTCTGATCTTATTATAAACCGCCTCTGATATGTGTCCACTCCGTTTCAGGGTTAGCAGCTTCTCAGATAGCTTCCGGGTCAAGCGGTCTGTCGGATCTTTGTTGAGCAGCTGGTACGGTCCGGAATCAATTAGGGTGAAGTCTTATGTGAGTGCGGCAAAGTCTACATCGGGGAAACAGGGAGATCTATGCAGGAGAGGATCAAAGAACACGACAGGGATATACGACTCGCCCGTACCCAGACCTCCGCCGTTTCTGAACACACCCACGAGACCGGCCACTATCCTATCTGGAATGAGGTCAAGTTTATTGATCGAGATCCTCACTGGTACACACGTAAGGTCAAGGAAGCTATTCACATAAGACTTCACCCTAACAACATCAACAGGGATAGTGGAATTGAAATTCCTGAAGCGTGGAACCGACGATCAAGAAACACAACAACAGGAGAACGGTACAACAGCGGACCACTGAGGGAACAGCTACTCGCCGGAACAATGGAACAATAGGAGGATCGAAATGCACCAATCACAGCCGACCTTTGTGATATCAATGATACCGTGCAATCAGTCGACCTTATCGCCTGAAGAAGACTAGCTGTAAGCAGTCGAAACGTCGCGATCTACATCTCAAGTGACTACATCGTGAGACAAACGATAATACATTTTATTATTACAAGATAGATACACAATATTCAGGGACTAAACCCACGTTTATCTATTTTGTGGTAACATCAACAGCTATATATCTTACGTAGAAATTAAGAACCTAATTAAGAATCTACTTGGCCTAAATTGCCAATAGTTACCCCAAAATGCAACAACCTATGAAGTCAGACTTAAAAAAAAGTGTTGGTTCTTACACGCGCGGATTTGCACTGTATTTACAAAACGTAGTAGAGTTTGGGAACATCAAACACAGATCCATCTATTCGCAAGGTCGAGAATTCGCACTCGGGACCCCCGTATTACAAATCCAGCGCCCTAATCAGTAGGCCACACTATTTGCTAAGTATAGCAGTTTTTCTACGTAGTGTTTTTATATTTTCATCTGTTACAGGTTCTTATCTGAAATCTATTGAAACAATTACAAAACCTGGCCATGGTGGTGGGGCTATTCAGTTTGTGGCCAGAAGGGGATCGATAGAGATTGGTATTTACCATTTGAGTTTATTAAGAATCAGTTAAGCTTTGATTTGTAGCTTTTTAACACGTTTTTCAGTCCAACATTATTGAATTAACTAGTCCTGTACGTTGAGAGATTCTTGTAGATGCGCGTAATAGGATTAGTTTCAGTTTAGTATAGTATTATCGCACACTATTTACAGAAAAACAACTTAACGTAAGATGGTTTACAATGATATAGGAAAAATAAATACAGATAGAAATTAACTATAAGAAACAATATTTAATTGTGTACAGTGACCAAAGTAGCCAATGAGCTTTCGATTCGTCGGATGAGTAATGGTTCTAACCAATTCATCGCATGTCCCTCAGTTCCCCCGTTAGGATTCAATACATCGATGCTACGCCGACATGTTAAACTTAACGGAACATTCATCCCTTATGCCACAGCATTCTTAGAACTAACAATAGAAACGTGTCGCATAATCAAATAGTATTTATGGTATATTGAAACGCATCATTTTGTACTCGATCACAGAGTCAAAAATCAAAGCTAATGCACAGCAAACACAAGGGAATTTCGAAATTTACAGTGGCAGCTCAGGAGGGCTAATCCGCCTAGAGGCAAACGAGGTAGGTTTCCTCAGAGTTTTTCATTTATATTAACGTCATCCATGGTCTGATCTAAGAAAAGAGGTTTCTAAGAGTTGTAATTGTTTTAGCTATAATTTCTTTTTTGTAAGAATCTGTTTGTTCATTTGTTAGTCATCGATATAAATAAACTTAGCTATCGCGTAATACGCTTAGCTGCACTTATCCTAGCTAGTGAATCTGTTAGAATTAAGAGGGGCAGCATGAAGAGTAAGGGGGTTTATCCCTCTTGTAGGCCTTGTTCCAAAGGTAATGCCTCTTATGTTATGTAGATCCTGTGAAACGGAAGCTGCCCACGTTGACAGTGCAAGATGCTTTAAGTGCATTTACATCCTCCAGGAAAACATTCACGTAAAGCTTATGAGCACATGGTGTTATCGAAGACAAACTGGGTACCATGTCTAAAAATAAATTGAGAGCTAGGGATTACATTGGTATATTCCTATATATTGGGGATGAACTCTCGTACACCCTTGATCCTCTCTTGGTGAGGATGCAGACAAACGATGCCGGAGACTGATAGATCGAGATGAATCAATAGCTGTAACATAACAAAATAAATAAATAAATTGCAATTTAGGGAGAATATCGTCAAAATAGCTCGTCCATGTCTCTGTTTATCGAACAATTTGCAGTATTTTGACTCTAGCCATGTTTCTCTCCCAAACCCGGTTATTTGACACTTGATAGACCAACGTGTTGTCTTCGTCGGTGGTTACTTTTTTAAAGTGCTTATATTTTATCTTGAAATTGATCAACCAAAGGTCCAGGTCAAAAATGGCGGGTCACTAGAAGTAAATGGTGCTCATGCGGGACAAACAGGTCATACGCAAGCTAACTGGACTTCAGGCTCAGCGGGAGGTGCAGGAGGCATTGTACATATCCTGGCCAGTGGAGTATTCCTATCGTCTGGCTCGATCTCACTAAAGCCCGGGAATTCTACAGGCTGTACAAACGTAGATAGGGCATCTCCAGGATTTTTGTCGATTAGAGGTTTGTTAGAAACTAGCATTAAATACCATGTGACAAAATCAAATGCTATGATTTTTAAAATACACACGCATTATCGTTAAAACAAAACAGGATGACCTTACCACAAGAGACCATGATCATCGTCTCTTGACTTCAACCATATCTATAATTGCCTTGCCCTGCCTTAATGAACCTCAACTAATCTTTATTAGTCTCCGCCAGCAAAAATGGCACGTCATCAATACATTTTAGACTTATGGCTTGCGTGGCTTGGCTTGGCTTGCCTTGCCTTGCCTTATGTTACCTTGCCTTGCCTTGGAATTCGAAGAGATGATAAATCGAGCAGCATTGAGATATACCTATTGAGATTAAGCCATGTTGTTCCACAATTGCAAAGAGATTGAACATAATGAACCAAGGCATTGTTATCGTTTTTTGTTGCAGATCATTCGGGCCATCACAGCATGTCCTGGAATAATGATACGGTCTTTCCAATCAACCCTGAAGGATTTTCTTGGCCTAGCGCAAGTTCCAAAACAGTTTCGCTTCCCCCGAAGTCTAGTACATTCATTGTCGCTTTAATCCAGCCATCACTTACTCCAACCAAAACTGGTTCCAGCACATTTCCAATTGCTTCTTTTTCAACGACAGAGGAACTTATTATAGCTGCCAGTTACAGTTCAGATTTCCCTCGACAAACTATGTTAGAATCACATAGTGCAGTGTACACATCGTCTGTCGCCGATCTCACTTCAAACCAACTTAGACAATTTGCCACTGATGTTAGTCATTACTCAACTGCTACAAAGCTTCCAACTGGTAAGAACACGTATGATCAGGTTTAATGCAGCGATGATCATAACGCGCCCTCCATATCATAGCACGCGCCTTTAAGCGCCATTCCATTGTTACCACACTGAGGGTGGTGATTCGTGAACGGCCATAATTTTTTTCCCGTGAGATGTGAAATTTTCTCTCGTGAATCGTGATTTCGTCGGAATTTTCTAAAATAATTTTCTGCGAAATGAGAAATAAACGTTTAAATTCGTCGGGAACCGTTATTTTGATTTGATTAGTTATGTCTTCTATAATTTTCGACACGAATCATTAGTGACTTGCCTAATAACTGATGAAAGTGTATAATGGTACATGTTCATTTATCTCTAGATCTAACTGTTGTAACACCTGTCTCTCCCGTTGACACTGCGTCAGAATGGGAAGAACTGTTGAAGAACGTGACATTCCTTAAGGTAATGCATAAAATGATGTTGTCATGTCTCGATTTCAATCTCTTTACCACAAACATGGAAGAGTCCAATAATTGAAAAGTTCTTAAATACAAAAGTTATTGAGGAATTTAACTCTTTGACTTAGTTTTTAGAAGTGCAAAAGCGAACGTCTCCATCATTTTCATAGACTCCATAGGGAGACACGGATACAGTCGGTCGACCCCGGTAATTCGAACTTGGTTAATACGAATTTCTCGTTTTTTGCGAACTCAAAACAATTTCCCTTGGATTTGTTCTTCAGTCATTTATTATATCGGCTATTTCGAATTATTTTTCGATTCCCCTGAGTGTTCGAAATAGCGGGATTCAACTGCACAATGTTTGGTATAGTCTACAGTGTACATCTCCAACCTTATTTTCATAGATTACCATGGGAACCTCCCACAACAACTTCTGGATAGAGGACATTCAGAAGCTTGCACAGCGATTCCAGACACTTGTAGAGAAAGAAACTCTTACGGAAGAGTCTGTAGAACGGTTTCTACAAATCCTTAACGAATTTAGCATCATAGTTAACATAATACCTGGCGAGCATCAAGAAACTATGAAGGTAAGCTAAGAATATTTTCCTATTTTTAGTAAACATAATCAGACACATTCTTTATGAGTGATGCTTTCACGAGTGATGCTTTCAGGAGTGATTCTGATCCAGGACTGAAAAGCTTACCGAGCTGTTAATTTTCTTTTTGAACTCGAAGCAGTTTTAGTATGTTTATATAAAACACTGGATCCATGGGGAGTGGTCGATGGGTTTGCGTTAGTCACATATCAGTAGGGATGATTCACTACGGTATCAGAAGCAATAGATCAAAAGAAAAAAGCAGTGAAGGCTTCATTGAAACGCAACTGCCGCGTATTTTGGTTGATCAACTATCTGCATAATAGTTCATCGGTCAATTGTCTTGCTTGAACGTTCATGGTTATTAGTAAAGTAAAATTTCTATAAGTGAAAGCAAAGTCAGTTTACTTTAGTTGTCGTGAAAAAAATGCAAAATTTGAAATCCTGTCTTTTTGAAATGATGTTTGATCTCAAAGCTCATGAACTGTTTGTCTTTAAGAGCGTGGCTGCCTCACTGATGACAACGGCAGAATTCAGCTTTGAAATGAAGAACGAAGATGAATGGAAAACAACAGACAAGGTCGTGTAACAAACTGTTTGTCAGTTAATTAATGCAGTGTTTTTGCAGAGCTCAATATAAAATGAAATGTGTGAGTAGTCGGCTTCCTTGGACGTCCCTTGTCCTTCCAGCCTTGATTGGTTCATTGTTATAACCCCCCTATACATTGTAGCCCGAGAAGCATTTTCTCAGTTACCGTTGTCACTTTTTCCGTGATCAGCTCCCCACTGTGTTGCGTATAGTGGAAAACATCACACTGGCAGTTGGGAAAACTACCACCGAAAATCAACAGTTCAAGTTTGAGCATTACTCCCAGAGGACTGGTAAGTGTGCATTTTAAATGTGTTTTCCTATATCACCTTCAGTTTGATCCAACACGCGACACACAGCTCCCATGAGCTATAACTGCTAGAAGCAAGTAGCGTTAATTTGGCCCGTTTTTATTCAGTAGCCCTTGACTTAATAGTCACATTTATCTCATCCGTAAATCCTAGCTAAGTAAGAACCGTCGGATTCCTATCCAGGGCCTGGACTACCCAGGCTATTCCAGTTATAGTTGCTAGTTTAAGACAGTATGAGGATGGGCCACTGTAAAGAGAGTCTAATGTAAAGCAGCTGACACAGCCTTATGTTTCCAGTCGTTCAAGTTGTAACTTTTAAAAATAATGGAGACAGGAAGACCACGACACACTTCATGCTACCAGACATCACAAGAACAAATCTGACTGTTTGGGAAGATATACAGGATGCTGTATTGATACCATTAGATGGACAGCAAACTTTCAAAGGTAAGGTACCGAGATGTTGTATATATTAAGCTTTATGGAGTACACGAGTAACATACTGCTGCAATCATGTTTTGTGTTGTTCACTCAGTGGCTGTACAAAATTACGGAGAAGGAAAACAAAAAGGGCTACACGTTTACGATTTTCAAATTTACTTGTAACGAGATAACGCCAGCATATTTATATATTTATATCCATAGAACTGATTCAAGGATATTGATTGAGTTAAACTTAGTTCTGATATTTTAAAACAACTCAAACACACCCAATATTTCCGTTTATTTTAGACGAATTCACAGCGTCCATAATAATACACAGAAATATCAGCAACATTCTACCAACTGGTTTTACTGAACGTACGGAAGAACAGTAAGTTGCTTATGATATTTTTTAAATATAAGTGTGTTCTCACTAGCTGAAATGCACCTGCATCATTGTCGAATTTTAAAAGAACGTTATGAATTAGATGTTGTCGTCTTTGAATCGATAGGATCACTCAATGCACTTCCTGATCTGACCACTGTTGGATGTTATCAAAATAAATATCGACAAAGACATTAAAAGTACGCCGTAATATTTCAGATAAAGGTCGCGTTCATTTGGAATAAAATCTTTCATCCCTAACCAGTTTTGGTTCATTTGATCATTTGGTTGAGAGGCGGAGACTGCTAAAGGGAAATAAGCAATAAGCAATAACCAATAACCGTCGACCACTAATTTTACGGTGTATGTAAGCCAAGACAGAAAATTCCTGTTCCAGTATTACTTGTAAAGATTTCTCAAGCGTAATTGGGATATGACATCCCTAATTTTCACTCGCAAGACGAAACTACAAAAGACCATGAGGTCTTGTTAATTATTCCTTTTTTTCAGGCACAATGATTTTAAGGTGGCATCTCACATCATCTCCTGTTCTATACTTTACAATTCTCGTTTGGTAACAAATATGACGTCCCCGGTTGAGCTGCATTTCCATCACCCGGTAGGTTATTTTACATTGCTATCATTTTTTTTCAACAATGACAGCTATTTCGGAACAAATATTATGTCTTCACCGTTTGCTGTGATTAGAGACAGTTGGAGCGAGTTAAATAAAAGTGAAATTGTAGTGAAAAGTATAAGGTATGTATTTTATTATTTTGTAATATTTATAGTGATAATAAAAATAGTAATAATAATAACAATAATAATAATAATAATAATAATAGTAATAATAATAATAACTTTATTACCGTGTCAATTACATCTAGCAGTGGAGAACCCTCACTGCTAATTTAAAAATAACATACAGAAAAGTCCTGTAAGAGAAATTACGAAGAATTTGACTATTACTGTTTGTTTGTTTCGTAATCGATGTGCATAACAAAAGCTGTCTTCTTTTACCATTGTAGGATAAAAGAAGTTTTCGTTCTCTCTGTGTATTTTGGGATCCTCGAGTTAGGTATGCCGGATGACTGATGAACTAAAGTAATGCAAAAGTCAGTGCACACTTGTTATCTTAAATGCAACGAAATTTTAAAGCATAAATGAAGCATTCATCAAATCAGTAAGTGGATGTCTTCAGTAGCAGGAACATAGGCGTAAAGATTAAGTTTTCAAAGCAGTTTCATTAATTTTGTTTAACTTTAATTACGAGAGCTGGCTTAAGCAATAACCTGAGTGTGGGTTTGTTAACTGTCATTGCAGTGCTTGGTCTACCGATGGTGTGAGGACCCTGCAAGTCAACAAGACACACACTAGTTGTCATTCAACTCACTTGACAAGCTTTGCCATTCTTACACAATTCAAAGAAGTTAAGGTAAATGAAATTCTGAAAATAATTTACAATAGTATACTTATCAAACTAATTTTTGGTTAGTAGAAAACGAGAAAACAGCCAGCCAAATACGACTCGATAAAATCAATCAACTGAAAAAAGATTTCAGATAAAGAAATAGTTGTCGTAGTAGAGGCATGATGTTGATGTGAAGGGGTATCTTTTCAAGCTCAGTCTATCGAGATGCTCTGAACAGTGTTTTATACATGTATTAACCTTTTTTGAAGATTCCTGAAGACAATGAATTAGCCCTCAGTATTATAACATACATCGGCTGCGGACTTTCCATTGCCTGCCTATTTGTGACCCTACTCGTTTATCTCGCATTTGAGTGAGTATCTTTCATTCTGTCTAACTTTAAGGACACGAAGTGTGGGATCAAAAAGTTGATTCAGTATCAAACTTTGATAATGAGACTAGCGTCTCTTTGCAATATATTGCAAGATTATTTACACTTTCATGTGAAAAAAAAAAACACGAATTTAACTAACCTGTACTATGAGGCACGAATAAATGCACCCCGAAAGACGCCTGTATCTGTAAGTGTTAAGTAGCACATGAACTTTTTCAGTTCATATTAATACTTTTAATATACCATTTTTGTCGCCCAAGGTAAAGGTGAGATGGATCGAGCGTCAGACAACGCAAGAGGACTGAACAGTTATCATATATGTTTCATCTCTGTCCGTTTTTTTCACTCTTACCCAACTCAAATAATTAACAATTACTCACCGAAGTGGAGGTGAATAGTGGTGGATATTAACCGAGCCGCGAAGCGGCAAGATAAATATTCATCACTTTCACCGACACTGAGGTGAATAATTGTTTCAGGATATACCACACAAGCTGAATAATTAGCGGACCAAAACGTTATTTTATGTGTGACAAGCGGTCGGAAATTTTAAAATCTCTCGCGCCGGCTGCTCAGAGGTGAATAGCACTTGCTAATCACCTTCGAGTTAACCAATCAGGGCGCGCGAAAAGCACTATTCACTTGTGGGGTATATACTAATACGGCTTACAAGTTACGTTATTTGCGAAATTAGATTTGAAAGTTAGTTTCTTTTCTTTCCTGTAGAACTCTTTCTTCTGAAAGACATAAAATACATATGAGCTTAGCCTTTGTCCTGCTGCTGGCCCAGTCGCTGTTTCTGTCTGGCATTAAAGCCACAAGATACAAGGTACTACATTAACTTTGTCTTTGGGTTACAAGTAATCACTTCAAGTATAAAGACAGTTTGGCGTAATACAATCTTTGTATTACAAAAGTTGGCAGATAAACATTACTCTGGTTGTTGTACATAAACAGATTTAACCGTGTCTGAGATAGGAAAAATTAAACAATTGAAGTATGGCAAACTAATAGAGCCATTTACACGAGAAAGATAATCCGCGGCTTACACAAGCCGCTGATTAAATAAGACGTGAACTTGCCACATAAACGGTACATTTTAGCCAGTTCACGTCTTACACAAGCTCGGCTTAAATAAGCCGCGGCTTATGTAATTGTAAGACGCGAATCCACTCGTATAAATCGTATCGCGGCTTGTTTGCGGCTTACGTAAGTCGCGAACTCACACTGCGCAAGCGCAAGCTCGCCCAATTCCGATCTGGAAAAAAAAGAAATGGCTGCGATAGTTGATGCCTCATCCGTGGTCTCGTCCGCAAGAGGAGCACAGGCCAAAACAAGAAATTCCTGGCGATATACAGAAGCGTTGGCAACCCTTCGTGATTCACCGCGAAAGTTCCTTGCTTGCCGATAAAAGGACCAAGTCGTTCGCACAGTTTTTGGAACGATTCACGAGAAACCCTGAAGTTTTGCCTGAATTCTCGGCTAAAATGTAAGATGTAGATCTATCTCCTGCACATTCCGCTCCCACTTTTCTTAATCGCGCTCGTCCAGCTTGTCTCGGCTTTCGTTCATATTTTTTCAGAGACTCTAAAAATTTCATTTAGAAGCCGTAGTGCAAAATACTTAACTGAAGCTTTCGTTTTCTTCGTGAAGAAGCCTGCCGTCTCGTTTCGTTGCTCCTGGTTGATCGTTGACTGGACCACGATTGCTATGACAACGAACACCGAAGCGAAGCATTAGTCACAAATAAGCCGTGAACCGTTTATACGAGCTCTTCGCGTCTTGTATAAGCCACGCTCGTATAAATGGTCAAGTTCACGTCTTATTTAATCCGCGGCTTGTGTAAGCCGCGGATTATTTTTCTCGTATAAATGGCCCTAATGATACGTCAGTCTTCTAGATTCGAAGTTAGCCTTAGCATTGATGATCCACCGAAATTATCATGTACGTTAATTGTTTTTCTCTGTACATGGTGGCTGAGGTTTGTATCATGCAAACTTCTAATATTTTACTTCGAAATATGTACTTTTTTAGATCCTTTGCCGTGTTATAGCAGTAGGCCTGCACTATTTGTTCTCAGCGGCTTTCACTTGGATGTGTATAGAAGGGTTCCATCTTTATGTCATGATCGTTAGCGTGTTCAGCGCTGACAGCGTGAGAATGAAATACTACTACTTGATTGGATGGGGTACGTAAGTCTTTCTTTTTCTAATTTGTTCAATGGATTATCTCCGAGTTTTGACAAACGACGAACCTTTGATGACACCTTGACTCTTTGATGAATTGACCACAATCGACATAGCGATGTTCAAACGTAGTAATCAAAACCCTAACGTAGAAACTGAATTTTTTTTTGTAAGTAATAGCTCCAACAGACCTTTAATGAAAGCGGATGAAATTTTGAACGACACAGGCCAAGTTCAAGACACTAAGACCACCTTAGACAAAAAAAAGAAAATGATATATGTTGGTTACCCCTGCGTCTACAAGACAGTGGGGTAAGTTTAAATACGTCTGCAGACTTGTGTTGCAAGGGTTGCCTACTTCGCAGGTGTTCCAGTCGTTATTGTTGGAGTGGCAGCTTCAATTCACCCAACAGGATATGGCACCAGCAAAGTGTACGTATGTCATTTACAAGCAGTCCAAAGTATTCAGAATACACTTCCTTTAGAATGAGCTTTCCTTTCTTCAATTCCCCATCAACGGAGGGATTTCAGTGATTGCAGACTAAAACTGTTTTGTTTACAGAGTAAATATATTTCTTCTTCCCTTTCCATCAGATGTTGGCTTTCGACAGAAGACCACTTTATTTGGGTATTTCTGGCGCCAGTTGTGGCTGTAATTGTGGTGAGCAAAGATCCGTTTTTGTGTCTAGCACCACGAGTAGAAAAAACATTCGTTTTCACAGATGTGTGAATGTTTTATTTAAAAAATTTAATGATAAACTTTTTTGACGTCTTTTTACATTGAAGAAGCTTCAAAATAACACAAAATTGTGTTATTCACATTTAGATCAACTTAATTGTCCTCGCTGCAGTTATGAAAGTGGTAACTGATTCCGCGTCAGCAACATTGACGCAAGCAGACTATGGACACGTCAAGTAAGTCAGAATTATACAGTAACTATTTTTATTGAAGACTCAAAAGGATTTAAACTGATTATGTGGCCTTTTCCATGGTTTCGTTAGTTTAACTTAGTTTTCCGTCTGAAAATCATAACTGTTCCACTTGGCACAAAATATGTTAGAATAGAGAATTTAGATAATATACATTTACCTACACTAGAGTCATACCATGCATCTTCGGCTGAGCAAGACTGCTGTCAATGCAATTAGCTAAGCCCTCGTATTTCAACAGTCGTACGCCGTCAGAAGTTTTAACTTGTTGTCGACTGATTCCCTGTCCTAGTGTTCCGCTTGGTGTTTTATCAGTTGTTTGCTGCCTAAGAAAAAACCAGCGTCTCCAAGGACGTCATTTGCAAATTTGTAATTACGACTGAAATAGAAAACTTTATGACAAAACCCAGCTGCGGCTGTTCTTACCTCTTAGTTTTCTTAAAATAAAGAAAACTGTTACTTGAAAGTTGTGGGTTATTTTGCTGCACAATACTATCAAAGTCCAATTCTTCTGAAAGAATTCCTTCCTTGTTTATTTGAGCTGTTTGTTATCAGACTATATCTCTCTAGCTTACTCACGCCAGAAGCAATAATTTGTAAACTATTATGGTACTTACTTTATTGTTTCCTACAGGGCTGGAACGAAAAGCGTAGCAGTGTTATTGCCTCTACTTGGAGTTTCCTGGGCGTTTGGGCTTCTGACTATAAACAAAAAGACGATAGCTTTTCAGTACATATTTGCCATTGCTAATAGCTTCCAGGTAACAATTATCTTTCTTCACGATAGATATAGAAAAATGCTGTTCATATGTAACATGCTCAGAAAGCGTTCACAATCCTTTTCTTCAAAGAATTGCAAAAGTCGCCAAGCTCTTTTTTTCCTTGAAAGTAAATACAAGTATAATCAAATCCACATTGACGTCTTAAATTAGCGGCCTTGAGCAGTTCAATTACATGTATATAACTAACTTTTGGTAACTGTTAAAAATAAAAAAAAATCACTTCACGTTAACTTAGACATTGTTAATTTCAATTATTTCTAGGGAGTGTTTATCTTCTTGGCTCACTGTGTGGGAAGCAGCGATGTAAGGGGCAATATTATTTCGTTTTATATTTGTTCTTTTAGTGTTGGTGTACACATCGAGTAGTCCCTCTTTCGCTTAGTCCGTCGCGCGTTACGCGAAAGAAAACTGCGAGAAAAAAAATGGCCGTGCGAAATCCTGGAGGCGAAGAGCGCGCGCTCCTCGCCCCCAGGATTTCGCGCGGCCATTTTTTACTCGCAGTTTTCTTTCGCGTCACGCATGACGGACTAAGCGAAAGAGGGACTACTTGTAGTCTAGTTTATTTTTTATTTTATTTTTAACTATTTATATTTATTTGCCATAAAAAAGAAACAAAGAAATTACAAGTATTAGTATGGAAAAAAATAGTGAAAAAATGGCGAGGGAACATAATAAAAACCACGGGACTTGTAAACTTAGGTTTCTTCCCAAGAAATACAAGATGAGATCAGATCACTAAAATTATATATCATTATAGTAACTGACGTATTGACAAGCCATATTTGCACGCTTTACAGAATAAGTAATTGCAGATAATACATGTAGCAAGAAAAATACAATGCTTATGCTAATGACAGCAGAAACAACAATATTCTATTGTGGCATCTTTCGCTGTTTACGTTTTACAGTTCGCCTTATTTTTTTTTACAGGTCCGCTCGGCATTCAAACGGATGAGGCAAAGACAGCTGCTGTCTCGTGGTTCCGACAATGCATCGTCTATTGCAGCTTCAGTAAGTTGGCCAGAATACAGAGGCTTCACTTTGCATGCACACACTAAACTCTCTTCCGTTCGAAAGACATCTGATTTATTTGGACAATCTCCATACTCGCAAGCTGTATAGAGATCCATGAAGTGTTTGCGATTGAGTGGGTGTTAGTCAGATTAGAATTATCGCCCGTACGTAAACTCCGCGAGATCCGAAACCGATCTTTGTGGAAGTACTGACGTCATCTTCTTGGAGGTTTTTGGGTCGAAAATGAGAGTTCTCTCCACTGATGAGGAAAGTTGAACGCTAGAAGAGAGGAAAGGCTTCATGTGGTATATCAAACACGATAGGCCGTGTTTCACCGCATTTTCAAAGAATAAGAAGAGAGTTGAAAGTACAACGCGCAGCGGAGTATTTTTGACGAACTTCGAAGTGTCTGGAAATGTAGCCAAACACTGTCTTGAGTGTTTGATATATTTTCTTAATCAAAACTAAAAATTACGAGAAAACGGAGAAATAAAATTGTAAAAATCTATGCTAATTAAGATCGGATATCCAAACATCGTCACGGTCATGATCTCCTTTGTTTATACTTAATCAAATATTAATGAGTTTGAGAACAGTAGATAATTTTTTCCCCTATCAGATGCACCCACGCTACGACTGAAATGATTTTCTTGCTTTTTGTCTGTTTTGCTCCTTGCTTTTTTCTCCTGTAAATAGGAATACAATTACCTAGAAATGTATGTAGACCGTTATCTGAAATTGCTGAATGAATTTCTCGTTTTTGCTATATAAAGAAACTTTGTCGTATATTGTATATTGTCGTATACATTGTATTTATAAATATCGGTCGTAAACAACGATATGGAAAATTCAATTCGATCATAGCATATTCGATATATCTAAGATATCTAAGAGATACCAACTGAGGTTATATTGCGTGATAACGCTTGCTTGTACGTGCAGCAGGTGAACTTGGCTGGCTCAACAGCTAACAATGCAAAGCAAGATAATACAGAATTTAAAAGTGCTAAGAAACTTCAAGGTACGCAGTTACTTGATTCTACTGTAATTTACATTGTCCACTATACATAAAATAATGAAAATAACGGACCAGCAATAACGCATACTAGTTGATGAATTTAGTTATCAGCCATGCTATGGACGAACCTCTTCATTCGCACACACTGAACAGAGGATCTACTTAAAGTGTGGTCTTTCTATCGTTTAATGATTTGCTTATGTTTAGCACAAGTCTGTTGATCATAAAAATCAGATGTGAGATCAAACACACTAATGTACACTAAGGTGTGTGTGTGTGTGTGTTTTTTTTTTTTTTACAGAGAAGATGCGATTTTCCTTACGCAGCGTTCCCAACACTAAAGTGGTTAAAGTGAAAGTAGGTTATGTCTTCTTTATGACATTCAAATTATGCTCGAACGAATGTAAAAAGATAATTAAACAAATTGTATATTAGAGTCAGCAATGCTCCAACATATAAGGAAAAATTAGAATCATTTAGAGTGACTTCAAATACCCTATTTGAAATATGTGATATACATAATTATTATATGGCTATCTCTTTGAGGGGGCAAGATGAATCAAATCCTGCGCTGTGATTGGCTACCCGAGCGGGCAAGATGGAGCTATCTTGCCCGCTCGGGACTACCCGCCGTGTCCCGCAAGAAAAATTTCCCCGAAAGCCCTATAAGAAATCCTTTGTTGACCAAGCTTGTTCGGTCAAGATGGCTGGATATTGGCCTCGTTCTTTTTTGGGGGTTTATGGACCTCGACTCCGTCTAAGTAAGTAAGTAAGTAACCTTTATTTAAACACGATAAGTAATTAAGCTTGCAGCTTGTGGGGTCGTGTATAAATAAACAATAAAGAATAATTACAAAATAAGAATTTAAAAAAAATTTACAATGTAAGATGTAATCTCTCGGTCCATAAACACGCAAAAAAAGAACTTGGCCAATATCCAGCCATCTTGACCTCACACCTAGTCAATAACCCATACTTCTTTAAATATAACTACAATGACTCGGTAATGTCTCAATTGTATGTCGTTAGGCAACGAAAGACAGATTTGAGGCAGCCCATTTACAAATAAGCAGAACATATCAGATGCCGCGCACGGAAAACCCTCGAGTCAAAGATTGCTACGAAATGCCATTTCTCAACTGTCCACAGGTAAACCGTGATAAAATAACTAAGAAAACTTGTGCTAAATTGCAATTTACATCAACTAATTACTTCTGCTGTGATTTTTTTTTTTCACTTCCAGTCTCTCTTTCAACATCCACAGGTCTGAAAAACGGAATCAATAGTAACTTTATATGATTTTATTCTTTTACAACAAGAAGTAAAATGCAAAAGTATAAAATCTATAAACACTATCAAGTGATAAAATGATTTAACACTTAAGGTTAATCACGTGCCCCGCGACACTGAGAAACAAGTCAACCTTGTGCTAGTGGAGGATGGAGTTTTGAAATTAGGAAGTCGATGTTTTTTTTTTTCTTGTCCCACAGGAAGTTATTTCGCAGACACACTCTCCTAATCGAAGACATTCGTCCAAGCCAATGTAGTCAGCAATATGCTCGTCAAGGGGGACATTCATTTCATGCAGCAAACTAATCCGCGAAGAAGCTCAGTCATTTACATTAGGGAATCACATCGCTTTTATATACTTTGTGTATATATAATTTTTTCTTTTTCTTTTTTTTTTTTTTTTTGCTTTTATAGCTATAGTAATTAATAAACGGACGAGTTTCTTTTGTTATGGGCTTGTTAAATTGTTCACGTGAATTCCCAAATGATTGTCAGTAAAATACCGAAATTAAAACTGGCAACCTCTATTAACGGCCACCTTTTGGTCGTTCCGATGAGGGTTTCCCATTGTCTTCACCCTTATTAAGCGGCCACCCAAAATTTACAACCTGTAGTTTGCCTTTTTTCGGAAAAGGGAATAACAGATAAGAGTCCGGAATAGAAAGGAACGTCAGGTAAAAACATTCAAACATACGTTTATCATGATTGTCTTGGCGTTATTCCATGTTCTCTATCAAGTTAAAAATATTCAAAATACACCAACCCCCTTTAAATGGCCACCTCCAATTTCCCCGAGGGTGGCCGCATCCAGAGAACTTCTTGTTGGAGATAAGTTTGTAGTACTAAAATTCTGAACCTGGGACACTGAGTTTTCCTTGATTCAGTTTGAGATATTAGAGTATTAGGGTATAAGGGTATTAAGGTGTTACAGTATTAGGGTTTTAGGGCATTTATATAATTAGGTGTTAGGGCGTTAGGGTATTAGGGTATTAGGGTATTAGGGTAACGGGGCATTGGAGTATTAGGGTATTATGGTATTACGGAATTGCAGTATTGGGGTATTAGGGTATCAGGGTATAATAGTATTAAAATATTAGGGTATAAGGGTATTAGGGTATAGATGTATTGGGAAATTAGGGTATAAGAGTAATTCATAAAACCAAGTAAAAGGCTGACCGGACGGCTGAAAAGGATAAATTCAATGCCCGATATTTCGGTTAGACGGGATTAACGTTCTTCAGGGACTACAATAAAGCTAAGTTGATGAAACGGTTACAGAATTTCAAATTATACTCAACGAAATACGTGACATGATTGGTTGATAAAAATAGGGAAGAGTGAAACGTGTACTAAAGCGGATACGAGAAAGTATTTCCCCAATACCCTAATACACTAATACCCCAATACCTCAATACCCCAATACCCTATTACCCTGATACCCCAATACGTAAATACCCCAAATACCCAAAACCCTAATAACCCAATACCCTAATAAACTCCTATTCTAATACCCTAATACCCTAAAAACTCAATACCCCAATACCCCAATACCCTCACACCCGAATACCCCAATACCCTAATACCCTAATACCCTAATACCATAATACCCTAACACCCTAATACCCTAATACCAGGAGCCATAATCGGGGACGGAGACCGTATGCGCGCGCCATTTCTAGTATTGGGGCTGTCCCTATGATATGGCACAATTTTTCTGTTTTTAGAACAAATTATAATAAAGTTTCCATATAACGGGCGCTCTGATTGGCTGAAACAGCGTGCTTTATCAGAGAACAGAGCACGGGTTGATGACAGTAAGCTGGCTTTCAAAATTTTGCTTCGGAATTTTGACAAATTTGGCCCAAATTAAACATTCCCTGTGATTCAGACAAATGCAATGGAAACGAGCTCTATGTCTACAGTAAATATGGCTCACGGAGACCATTGTTAGCAACAGTAGTGTGAAAACTTTACTAAAATGACAAGTTTTGCTAGATTACCGCCGACAAAACACGGAGCGAAATAAATTCTCAACCTAACCAGTGCTTCGATAAAAGACATTATATTTGTTACGAAGGCGGAAATTATACTTAAGAAGTAAAACAACGACAGAAAACAACAATTGAGCTGTCTCTGTTTATGATGAGAAGCTTTATTTTTGTAAAAATGCACAATTGCTCAAAACAACACTTACATGCAGTGTAGTAACGCTCGCTCGTTCTCTGGTCTTCCCAGCGAAGTGAAATGACGTGTGGTAAGCTCAAAGGTTGCTCTAGATATTCTCCTCTGTGGTCGGAGTAGAACCAGTGGGAGCAGTTTAGTCTGTCTAACTTTTACGCTAGTTCGGGTAATCTTGCTGCAAGCGGCTGCAAGCCGTAAGCTCCTTTCAAATTCAACTCAGCATTTCACATTTTCGTCCGCAAGCTTTGAGCTCCTGGTTCCGTAATTTCCATTGGAAAAGTGCACGTTTTCATAAGCCACAATACGACCGGATTCCTATGGACTACAAACCTTTGCCTGCCTTTAGATTCTTATTTGAAAATTAACTAATAAGCGAACTTTGAAGGCACCGTTCTTCTCTCGAAAGCCGCTCGAAACCACTCGAAACTGAAAGTTTAGCTGAAGTCCAGTTTGTGATTGACAGCTGTCGCTTCGTTAGCCAATCAGATTATTTGAACATTTCTAACAAGGATTGCGATTGGCTTATTTTAGCGTGCTTTATCAGAGAACAGTGCACGGCTGACGTCACTTTTACTCGTTTGGAAACTAAAGTTTAATTTGAAGATTCAGCCGGATGCGTGGGGAAATTATTGGATTCTTTATCATAAAACAAATAGAGAAGCCTCGACTGTGCTCTGTTCTGTTGTAAAGCACTTAGGAAGCGGTAGAGCACTCAAGAAGTGGGGTAAAACACTCGACTTCGTCTCGTGTTTTCCCCTACACTTCTTTCGTGCTCTTCCGCTTCCTGCGTGCTTTACAACAGAACAGAACACAGTCGATGCTTCTTTATTTGTTAATTGCGTTATCCCGTGCGGCACACACGCGTACATGCTACGAGGATTTTTACGGATGTAGCGCAGGGAAATGCCGTCCGAAATTCACAAAATGTTTGATATTTTTGGCCCACAACTCAATACTTTCATGTCTGTTGGATGTTTGCCTCAGTGTTTTCGTCGTAAGCTGCTCCAGTTTGAGTGAAGTAAGACAGTGTCAAATTTAGTTATGTGCCGCTTTATATTACTGACCAAGTTGTGTTCCGCAGCTTCTTTTACAAGGGCTCCACATTACTCCGCTCTAAGTTTCACATATGTTGAAGATTAACAGCTTTACCAAAACACAGCAAAACACTAATTGGATATATTTGGATACAGCAGCGTTTCAGGACTGCAAAGTTTCCCTTCTCTAGCTCTCGCCACACGCTTGCGAGGATTTCACCAGAGTCTATCTCAACCGAACAATAATTGCAAGTTTGAGTTTCGCCTGAATTGTAAGCAACGTTTGATGTTTTATCAAGGCCCAATAAGCGACAATGTAGATGCTGCTCAGTTTTGTTTGTGTAAAAATCCAATAAATTGACTGTTGTCGATGAATAAGAGCGCCCGCCGATGTGTGTTTTGTGCAGCCAGTAAAACATGACAAATAGACCATTTTACAGTTGTCTTCTCAGTGACCTGGCCTTTGTATGGCAGCAAGGCTAGAGTTGACCTTATTTTGATACAGACCTTACTGCTCATGTAAATGAACCTAGTTAGCATCAGAACAACTTGTTTTACACAACAAAAGCAGTGAGGTCTGTATCAAAACAAGGTCAACTCTAGCCTCGCTGCCATACAAAGGCCAGGTCACTGAGCAGACAACTGTAAAATGGTCTTTTGGCGTTGGTGAAAATTGTTGAAGCATCTCGGCACAAAAGACAGCGAAAGAAATCTTTGTCAAGATTTGTTGACAATTAAAAACACCGACTCGGACTTGAAAGTGCACGCGCTGCACTATGTAAATGAGCTACTTGTACGCGTCAGACTTTCCTTTCAAAAACTTTTGCAAACTCGCCAAACAAACAGAAACAATAAGAAACTACCAAAACAGGGTTTGGTTATGATTAAGCATTGTTTGGGAAACTCACAAATTAACTCGATACCAGAGTAAATAGTTTTCTTACATAACTTTTCTTTATAGAACAAACGCAAAAGCTTACGCGTACAACTAGCGCGAGCATTCATTCACAGCGCGAAATCGAAGTCATGTTTTCAGTTCGACCCTAAAAAACTCACCTTTTCCATTAGCTCAGAGCATAAAACTACATATAAGAGCCCTGGTTCTTATTCCCTGCGTTATTCCCCGCCATCGCTGTGAAAAATCTGCAAGAGAATCTCGCAACTCTCACCATTTGATCACGCAACGTGACAACATCCACGCGAGAGCCCCCGACATGCGCGTGGATCCGCGCGGATATATGACGTCAGGATGGCGCAATTTGTTCCAAAAATAGAAAAATTGTCCCATATCATAGAGACCGTAAGCGCGCGCCATTTCTAGTATTGGGGTCAGGGCGGAAAAACGTCGGGCGGTGAAACGGGCAGTCCGCTCTTGGTCCAATGTGTGATGCGGAGAAGGACTGGCACGGGCGCTCCTTGCGCGCTTCCGGTGAGATTAATGGCTGCCAAAAATTTCCTCTCGACGAACCGGAAATCAACTTTTCTTTCTTTATTTTTGAGCCACCAATGGTGTATTTTCAAAAGCCTTTTTGATGTTTCAGACCCAAAAGTCAATACGTTTATGTCTGTTGTAATGATGCTTAAGGAGTTTCGTCGTAGGCTGTCCAAATTTGAGTGAAGTAAGACAGTGTCGAAACCAGGTATGTCCTGCTTATCATGACCAAGCCGTGATCCGCTTCTTCTTTTACGAGTACTCCTCATTACTCCACTCTAAGTTTTACATATGTCGAAGATCGATAGCTTTTACATAACATAGTAAAAAATCCAGCTGGATATATTTGGATATAGCAGCGTTTCAGAACTTCAAAGTTTCCCTACTCTTGCCACACGCTTGCTTGGATTTTGCCATAGAGACCGAAAAGTAATAAAATTTTGAGTTTGAGTTTCGCCTGAATTGCAAGCAACACGCGACGTTTCATCAAGGCACAAAAATTTTCGTATGTAAATACTACTCAGTTTTGTTTGTGTGAAAATCCAATAATCGCTGGTTGTCGATGAAAAAGACAGAAAAAGAGCGCCCGCCGATGCGTGTTTTGTAGCTATAAACATGACAAATTGGACTTCAATTCCACTCTTTCGTGTAAAAAACCTACATCGCACTCAAACAATATCTCTGGTTTGAAATATGTTTAAGACTGATGAATGTTTGAGAACACATTAAAAGTTTCGCTTAAAATATGGGAAGATAACAGAAACAAGCAGCACAGTTACGGTAGCGCTTTCATTGATCAACCCGAATAAGGATTCAATTTCGATTTTGTTGTCTGAGTTCTCAGAACTCCAAGTCATTTTCGCAGTATAAAATTTCACTATGTTGAAGAAACACACATGATGCTAGTAGCTTTATAGCGTTGGCGATAATTGTTGCAGCATCTCAGCACAAAAGATGACGAAAATAATCTTTGTCAAGATTTTATATTGACAATTTACTTGAAAACACCGACTCGGACTTGAAAGTGCACGCGCTGGCTATGTAAATTTGCTACTTGTACGCGTCAGATTTATTTTCCTTTCAAAAGCTTCTGCAAACTCGCCAAACGAGCAGAAACAATAAGAAACTATCGAAACAGATTTTGGCTATGGTTAAACATTGTTCTGAGAAATAACTCGATACCAGAGTAGAGTAGAGAGTTTTCTTGCATAAACTTTATTCTTAGTCAAAAGCTTACGCGTACAACTAGCGCGAGCAGATCTTACTCATTTCACAGCGCGAAATTTGAAGTTTTGTTTTCAACCCTGAAAAACACACCTTTTCCCATTGTCTCCGAACAAAAAATGCGTCAAAAGAAGTTGCTAATTCCACAGGCAGCCCAAGCTCTCTCTACGAACCACACAAGCAACACAATATGGCATCGAATTATAAGGGTTTATATGGGATTTTCCACAAGATATCCATGGAGGTAGTTAAAAGTGAAAATTCTCAATAAAAATGGCTTACCTTATTCCAGACGTGTGTTGTTTGCTCCTGGTGTGGTTATTTTACCGATTGCACTTGATTTAAGCGACTTTTGTGAATTCCGATTTTCCCTTTATAAAGAGAGGACAAGGCGAAACACCTCAGTCGGAACAGCCTGTCGAACGAAGTCAAAAATCCCAGGCTAAAATGTACCCACGGCCACAAATCCACCGCAGAATTCAAGGGCAAAGGTTGATCTTTCATTTCAATCCTCTAGCCACACAATCGCAGCCCTGCGAGCGACGCCAGGCGGCTCTTCGTGTCCCCAGTGAAACGATGAAACTATGGAAGAGCTCCGTGTCGTTTGATCCGCGACCCAACGACCGTTGAAATCGGCTTGGTAACCTCGTCATGTTGGCAAACCAAGACTCGCGGGGGTACTAGACCGCAATTTGTCAAATTTGTCAAACGTAAGATCAACGGCGAAAGCTCCGTAGAAACTGAGGAGATCATTTTTGAAGTGGAAGTCATGGTAAGTTTTCACGTTTACGCACCTTTGAGTTACTTGGTCCTCGCCTCACCAATTTAACTTCATCTCCCCATAATTCGTTAAGAATTCTCCCGAGCAAATTTGAGCAAAACAGAGTTCAATTTGCTTACGGCAATTTCTTTCTCTTCGTATGTTCTAGACAAAATTTTGCTGGCTTCCATTACAGTTTCCTCACAATATTCGTAATTCCACAATACCCTAAGAGAAGCAAATTTAGTTTATCAGCTCGAGAATATTTTATACAAACAAATCAAAGGTGCATAAACGAGAAAACTTACCACGACTTCTACTACAAAAATGATTGCGGTCTAGTACCCCCGCGAGTCTTGGTTTGCCAACATGACGAGGTTACCAAGCCGATTTCAACGGTCGTTGGGTCGCCGATCAAACGACACGGAGCTCTTCCATAGTTTTATCGTTTCACTGGGGACACGAAGAGCCGCCTGGCGTCGCTCGCAGGGCTGCGATTGTGTGGCTAGAGGATTGAAATGAAAGATCAACCTTTGCCCTTGAATTCTGCGGTGGATTTGTGGCCGTGGGTACATTTTAGCTTGGGATTTTTGACTTCGTTCGACAGGCTGTTCCGACTGAGGTGTTTCGCCTCGTCCTCTCTTTATAAAGGGAAAATCGGAATTCACAAAAGTCGCTTAAATCAAGTTCAATCGGTAAAATAACCACACCAGGAGCAAACAACACACGTCTGGAATAAGGTAAGCCATTTTTATTGAGAATTTTCACTTTTAACTACCTCCATGGATATCTTGTAGAAAATCCCTTATAAACCCTTGTAATTCGATTCCATATTGTGTTGCTTGTGTGGTTCATAGAGAGAGCTTGGGCAGCCTGTGCTAATTCATATAGAAGGGAGTCTCGTGGAATTTCTTTAGAAATCTAAGTTCGAGTGCAAGTAAGCGGAATCTGCTCGTCTTAGTAGACCCCAGTCTACAGCTGCATCACACCTTTTTGATCGGACCCGCTCGTTTCACCGCCCTACAGATAAGCGTCCTGATTGGGGCTGTCCCTATGATATGGGACAATTTTTCTATTTTTAGAACAAATTGCGCCATCACGTGCGACACACGCGCGTACATGCTGCGTGGATTTTTGCGGATGTAGCGCGGGGAAATGGCGTTTAAAATTCCCGAAATTTTTGATATTTTTGGTCCACAACCCAATACGTTTATGTCTATTGGAATTTTGTTTGAGTATTTTAGTCGTAAGTTACTCCAATTTAAGTGGAGTAAGACCGTATCGAATTTAAATATGTCCCGCTTTATATCACTAACCAACTTGGGTTCCGCTACTTCTTCCACAAGAACTCCACACTACTCCACTCTAAATTTCACTTATAATGAAGATTAACAGCTTTTCCATAACACAGTGAAAACCTAATTGGATATATTTGGATATAGCGGTGTTTTATAACTTCAAAGTTTTCCTCCTCTTACCAGACGCTTGCGGGAATTTCGCCAGAGTCTATCGCGACCGAAAAGTAAAACAAAATTGCAAGTTTGAGTTTCGCCTGAATTGTAAGCAATGCTTGATGTTTCATCAAGGCCCAATAAGTTTACGTCTCTAGATACTGCTCAGTTTTCTTTGTGTAAAAATCCAATAAATTGTCTGTTGTTGATGAATAAGAGTGCCAGCCGATGGGCGTTTTGTACAGTCAGTAAACATGACAAATTGGACTTTCGTACGTACTTTCGTGTGAAAACGTATATCGAACTCATACAATAGCTCTATAGTTTGTAAATATGTTTAAGGTTGATAAATATGTTTGAAAACATATTAAAAGCTTAGCTGAAAATATGTGAATAAAGCAGAAATAATCAGCAAAGTTACGATGACACTTTCTTTATTCAACTTTGAATAACTATTTCGGTTTTGTTGGTTTTCAAAACTCCTTGTCTATTTTATTTTCGCAGTGTAAAACTTCACCATGTTCAAGAAACACACATGATGTTAGTAGCTTTTGGCGTTCGTGAAAATTGTTGCAGCATCTCAGCACAAAAGATAACGAAAGAAATCTTTGTCAAGATTTGTTGACAATTGAAAACACCGACTCGGACTTGAAAGTGCACGCGCTGCACTATGCAAATGAGCCACTTGTACGCGTCAGACTTTCCTTTCAAAAACTTTTGCAAACTCGCCAAACAAGCAGAAAAAATAAGAAACCATCAAAAACAGGTTTTGGTCATGATTAAGCATTGTTTGAGAATCTCACAAATTAACCCGATACCAGAGTAGAGAGTTTTATTGCTATATTCTTAAGTCAGAACAAACGGAAATTAAAAACGTACGCGAAAGTTTAATATATAGATTTAGGCCAGCCTAAAAGCGTAGCACCTAAGCCTGGTTGTTCAGAGCCCGACCAAGCTAACCCCAGGAAAAGGTAGAATTTTGATTTGAGTTTTCAACTTTGCAGTGAGGTTTTCTGTATATTGTTTGCCCTTCTATTTTGAGTTTTAACAATCACCATATACACAAAACAAAGCAGCAAAAGCATTTGTATAGAAGAAAAAGTTATAATTCGGTTAATTTTTAATCCTGGGTTAGTGTTAACCGCCTTCCGAACAATCCTGCCCTGTTTTCAACAAGTTAACCTGACATGAGCCCGCAATCCAATCGAAAATCAGCACTTGGTCAGCGGTCAACTTCAAAAAAACGCATGACCTCGATGAGCTGTAAACTTGAGCCCTCGATATGGTAACCTGATACTGGTCAGCGGATACCTTGTTTTGACAGATGTCAATTGATCATAACATGGATGTCCAATATCAAAGAAGTTCACGGTAAAGGAAGGGTGCATATCTGTGTCAACCTATTATTTGGAGTATGGCCACCATGTTGCGCGACTCCGTCGCCGTCGTCGTCGTGCGCACGCGCCCACGAGCAATACCGCTAGCCATGATAACCATGAGAAAATCAACTCATGTGTTTCCTTTTCTTTCCTCCGGGCCGCCGGAGCTCCGCTACAAATAGCGCGAGCAGATATTATTCATTCACAGCGCGAAATAAATTGAAGTCTTGTTTTCGATCTTGAAAAACTCACCTTGTCCATTAGCTCAGAGCATAAAACTACATATAAGCGCCCTGGTTCTTAGTCCCTACCTTATTCAACGCCATCGCTGTGAAAAATCCGCAAGAGAATCCCGTAACTTATGGCCCGTAAATCATGGCTAGCGGTATTGCTCTAGCTGGGAAAATGGTCCTCATCTGACACAGGCTCTCAATCAAGATCTCAAACGTTTAGCTGAGTGGTCGGCACGAAACAAAATGTTTATTAACTCTCAGAAAACGAAGTCCATGCTGGTAACAGGCAAACGTTTGCGGAACCTTGTCGCCTCTACCTCAATAGATATTAACTTGAATGGAAGTAATACTGAACATGTTACTGATTTCAAACTTCTTGGGGTAACGTTAGATCAGGATCTTTCATTTAATCGCCAGATTGAGGAGTTATGCAAAAAGTTGGCGAAACGTATTGGACTCCTTCGTCACATAAGTCCCTATTTGAAACGCAATCAACGAGACATATACTACTCTACTATCATTAAACCTGAAATGCTTTACGGTAGCACGATTTGGACTTCTTGCAGTAAAGAAAATCTTTTGAAAGTCCTGCGTCTTCAAAAACGTGCGGCTAGAATTATCCTCGATGCCGAAAGAACAGCACCTTCTGTCGGCTTATTTAACACCTTAAAGTGGGTTCCCTTTTATGCTGAATCATATATAAATCGATGCGCTCTAACCTACGAAAGGCTGAATGGCAATACCCCGGAATATATAAATGATTTACTTATCAGAAACTCTGACACTCATAATAGATCAACCCGTTTTTGTAATATAAACTTAATGTGCTTGCGATTTAACAGAAGTACTGAAGAGGGTCGAGCGTTTGCTGTGCGAGCCACAAAAGAATGGAACAAATTAAGTGTGGAAATCAAACAGAGTACCAATGTAAAAAGATTTAAGCGCTCCCTTTTTAAAATAATTTTAGATAATCAAATTCTTAGCAAACTATTCCTGTAAATTTTTTTAAAAATTTGTAAATAATCACATTTTACAAATATTTTACGATGCATATAGGCTTAATTATTTTATTTCAATTATTTTTAATATTGTTACGATTGTTACTATTTCTTTCTTTTTCAAATTTTATTTTTGAGGGCCATTAGGTTATCAGTTTTTTTACTCGTAAAATAAAGTCTTACTTACTTACTTACTTACTTACTTACTTACTTTATCAACTCTCACCACTTGATCCCGCAACGTGACAACATCCACACGAGAACCCACGACACGTGCGTGGATCCGCGCGGATATATGTCGTCAGGATGGCGCAATTTGTTCTAAAAATGGAAAAATTGTCCCATATCATAGGTGCGCGCGGATCCCAAGACTTACGGTCTCCGTCCCCGATTATGGCTCCTGGTAGCTCTTCATTGAATTGAAACCAGAATTCTAAAGTTAACTATTATATGAGGCCAAAGCAGCTTTAGAATTCTCATTATTAACCCGGAGATTACGTAAGCAATCTATAGGGTTTTAGTGGTGGTGCAGATTATGCAAACGATATGGCCAGGACGTCCTTCCGTCATCTGTAAGCTTTTTGGAGTAATTCCGCTGACCAGTAGATAAAGCTCCCGAAATCACTGTATTAGTCAATATTGCAGGCACGTGTATCGCTTTACATTACTAGGTCTAGCTGCGATTGTTGCACTAAGAATGGAAACTTGTTTTGTTTGCTTTTTGGATATAGTTCATTTTAATTAGCATTTCTATTACAATTCTAATCTTAAATTAACAGTTAAATTTAAATAAGATCAAATGTTGGCTTTTGTGATACGCTTTGGGAACGTTTTAGATGACAGAGGTAAAGTTGCTGGAAGCTGCTATTTTAAATTTCCGCTCCGAAGTTTTAAGTTTAGTAAAGATTGACAAGAGGCAACCCTCTCTACACATCGATGGTACTACTACTGGAGGGTTGAGCTCCTGAAATTAAATTTCGGAAATCAAAGCGAACAGTTTCATTGAGGCCACCGTAGCGTTTGTCGAAAAGTCTCTAATAAAGAACACTGTGGTCTTGCGGGCCACCTAAAGCCTCATGATTACGCCAGATTATAAGTTTCAACCGCTAGCCTGGAATCCACCGCAAGAAAATCCTTCTCAGTCACATAAGTACCATTGAAAGACGAACCCCGCATAGCGGGAGCGAGGAGAACTAGAGAGAGCTTCACGGATTGAAATGCAATCCGAGCAATGTCCAGAGACAAAAATTTTTGGGCTTGTTCAAGCTGATACACTTTGACGCCTGAATAGGCTGATGAGCTATCATGTCGCAAAGTCACTCAACAGCTCTCGTGAAAAGCTTTATATGTCTATTTGTAGTAGATTTAATCATCGCAACACGATCGCATGGGAATCAACGAAAAATCGATTCGCGCTACAATTGTACGGCGAGTTTAACTGGAAAAAAGGTCAAATATGACTCCCATCAGTGTTCCCTATGTACTAACCACACTAAACGTCGGTATCCGAGAAATCTGCAGTTTAAGAGATATTAGGTCATTGGGATATAAGGGTGTTAAGGGATTAGGATGCTAGGGTGTTAGGCTGATAAGGTATTAGGGACTTAGGGTCTTGAGGTATTAGGGTATTAGGGTTTTCAGGCATTAGGATGTTAGGGTATTAGGGTGATAGGGTATTGGGATATTGGGGTATTGGAAAATGCATGAAATTCAAGCTACACATTTTATTTCCTTTAGCTGCTCAGTCTGTCCAGTGTAGTGGCTTGAGTGAAAAATGGTAAAATTTAATGGTTTAATGGATTTACAGTGCAATTGACGTAGCGACTCTGGACAAATGGGTTTGGGAGAACTCAAAAGTTTCAGTTAGGTTGGGTTAATTCTGGGTTTTACCCGCAGGAGCCTGAGTAATGGTTTGAATTGGGGATTGGTGGGAAGGCGTTTATTCGGGCTGGTTGGCTGGTTATGTGGTTGGTTGGCTGGTTGGGTCAGGGTTTTGGTCCTATCTGGGGGTACCGTTAACTGCCGCTTATAGGCTCCCCCCCGGCTATAGGCCTATCTACCTGTAAATAAACCAAAAAAGGCATCCGGTTATAATTACCCCCGGATATAAGCCCCTCCCTAGCTTTCGTTGTTTAAAATTCGTTTTATCATGATGTTTTACGGTAAAGGTTAGTTACCAGTAAATGAAACACTTTATTTGATGCGAAGGAAGACCAACAGTCTGTACCGTCAATCCACTGCTAGACCTTATAATTGACCTCACTTTTGTTTTCAATTGCTTATTTGCCCTGAAACGAAAAAGAATAATGGATTCTAAAGACAGAATGAGTGGCAATTAAGGCAAAAAGCCCTATCGATTCGGAGTTTACTAAACAACGAATGGTCTTGCTATTCATCCATCGTGCGACCGCCGACCTGGCCCGTGTTTGGTCGGAGCATGCGTGTGCGTCGCGTAAAACTGAAAGGATGAACGTCAGTCGTTTTTGTTTTTTTTTTTGTTTTACCTCATAAAGTTGGCGATAACCATACCCGAAATACCGTTTAAGTCCCGAAAGTAAACACCGGTAGCGTCGCTATACTTCTGGCGGGTCGTTAATTTTTTTTTTGGCTGATTATCGCGGCTGTTCTCTCATAATTTTCGACAATCATTTTCGTTACGCCTAGACATATAGCCTTGTACCCGAGGCTTCACTAGAGGTGTAGCTTTGTACCACAGACCACACTGGGTAGGATGCGAGCGCTGTTACTACTCTTACACGACAGAAAATATGAGAACGCGACAGAAAATTCAAGGTATAGCCAGCTAGAGCGCCCACAGAATCGATCTAAATAGCCGAGTTTCAAATTGCTTGTGCAAGAAAGTCCGATAATTAAAAACGAATCCACCAGAAGTTCGAGTGACAAGTGGACAAAAACTTTGTACCAAGATTATCTGCATCATGTTGCAAACTTCCGTGCGACTGGTTTAAATATCTTCCCAAAAGAAATAATTTCTAACAACACCAAATGTCGAAATCAAATTTTGAAGTTCATATAAAACACTTGAAAGTACTGGCGAAATGAAACTGATGATGAAATTTTAGCTGTGTTTGTACAATTTCTCTAAACTTCAGTTGAAATTTATTTCCTCGAGTTCCTATGGGAAATTGTTTTTGGTGTTGTTTCAGGCAATCAGTATTTATATATCTTAAGCTTTTAGAAAATGCGAAAAGGATTTTAATATACTTAACATTATTCTGGTACAAGATTTTGTCCACTAAAAACTGAAGTTGTTCCATTTCCTATCGAATTTCGTCTTAATTTATAACATAGGTCGAGGCTGAAGGGAATGAATGCGCGTTTGTTTTGAAAGCATGAAAAGGGTGACTGTAAGTGGAAAATGAAGTATTGTGCCATTTCTCTATGTAAAAAAATAACCATGCTAAAAAGAGGCCAGACAACAGCTTTTTTGAGTTCGTGAGAGAAGAGAAGCTTAAAATGAAATGGAGTGCCTTTTGTCGTCGCGCTGGTAAGGCGGAGTTTGAGTCCTTCAAAAACTTGAACACATGCTCCGAACTACCCCTGGGTCTCCGAGGATGATACATACCTAGAACGTGGAAATATTATTTCAAAATATTATTTTCAAAATATTATTTTCCAAGTTAAAAATGAAACGATGACCTGCTCGACAGCCTGAATTAATGAAAGGAAAGGGAATCGAAGTTGTCAGTCATTTCAGTTTTAAAACACTTTAAATGACAAAGAGAGAGTAAAGCTAGACGACTTTATTGTCTAGTACATGTTGTACTTAGTACTTTGTACTGACAGGAAAATGGAATAGCAACAGCATAACTCGAGGAAAGCTCTCGTTTTGAGAGACAGCTTAAGTGCGGTGCTTCCGGATGATAATACCAATAATAATAGTAATAACTCTTTTTAAGTGTCAGTGCGTTTAACTTGATAGAGCTAATGGAGGACAATACCCTTTTTACTTAAACCCAGGGAATATAATATTTTTAAAGATCTCTTTTTAGTCACGGAAGCGTGATAAGATATGTTTTATGTCTCTTTTATAGAAAACGACGAACAGGGATAAGAATCGCATCTTATAAGGATCAGCTAAATAGAACAAATCCTTAAATTTCCCTACGGCACAGCAGTGTTTCAAATCAGGGAATTAATACCAATCGCAATTCAACTTTTTTTTCGATCCGTAAGAAATAAACGTTAACACTGCGCGTGATTATCCTGAAGTTAAAAATCAAAATGCACATGAGACTTTTTTGGTTGTACGTTTTTCACGTGCATGTGTCATCATCAATAGCCCTTTTCACGGTTAACTTTTCTCATTTGCATTTCAATCTAATCCAACTCAGAGGGGCCGGGCAATTGCGGGTATTAGAAACTGCAAAATGGCCGGAATTTTACAGATACTGAGGGGAACATTGGGGTTTGCGATATTGCGAGGTTTGCCAATTTTTTATCAGTATTTCGGCAATTAAAATCTTAAATCGTGGTATTATGGTATTATGGTATTCTTCAAACGCGTGGGATGAGCTTTTCTCGTCTTATTCAAGGATAATCAGTATAAAAACTAACCTTCCCATTTTCCCGCCATTTAAGGCTTCTTGTCCGGCGTTTCGGAAGGAGCTGAAAAAGCCCGGTTCCGTCTCATGAGTAAATATCTAAAGTGATCTTGTAAATCGTTCCTGACCACTTAATCTACAATTTGACTGTTTAAACAACTGTTTTAGTAGTGTCATTGTCTTCCTGTCCCCGCCGATCGTTTTACCGCCATTGCGGTATTTGCCGAGTTTTGTTCTGTCTCTTTTCTTTTTGTTTGTTTGTTTGTTTGTTTTTTTTTTGGCGGTATTTACCGAATATTTTGGCGAAACTACACGGTGTTCGGCTCTCCCAATGTCCTCCTCTATGTTGGATTATATCGTAATTCAAGCGAGAAAAGATCTCCGTGAAAAGGGCTATCATTTCTTACAGGGCATTTGCATTTTTTATGCGTGACTAGAGTTTAGCCCTCATATTGTTTGGAGGGCGTAAAGTAACAATTACTCTTCAAAACGAAAGAGCTTTCAGTGAGCTATCAAACTGAGATAATTATCCTAAAATACAAATTGTCTGATTCTGTTTTTGAATGTTTTAAATAAAGAAATCGCTATTTACTAGAATTTACGGAATATTTCTGCCACGGACGTCTGAACCAAAACTTCAGTTTTAAATGTACATTTTGTTCCCTCAAATTAAGAAGCTTATTTCAAACAAATTATCAAAAGTACATAACAAAATTAAAACTGACAGTCAGTCTTTGGCGAAAAATCTATCGATCAGGTTTGCAGCTGGCATGCTAAAATAAATGCTTTTCCAAATTAATAATTCATGGTTCATATGTTTTACGAATTAAAACAAAGCGTTCAGTATAGGTTGTTTGTTGGGAAGCCAGTAGAGGTTGAAGAGATTTTGTAATAGACACATTCCCCACCAGATTGCCGATAACCCACAAACCTACAGCGATACCGAAGAGTCATGAATGCGACATCAAACATTACGGAGGGTGAAAAACAGAAAACAGTTGAAGAACTGATATGCTTAGCGGGTTTGAACACTGGAATACACGGCCATTCAGGCTAGTTGACATTTATCTCAGTTTTAAACGGTTTTCTTTCTATTACGGCTTTAATTGGAAACGTTCTTATCCTGTTGCTCTTCGCAAGCAATGTTCACTTCGTCCGTCATCAAAACTCTTGCTTCGCAGCCTTGCAACAACTAATCTTTGTGTTGGTCTTTTTTCAGAGCCTCTGTTTGTTACTTTGTTAGTGACTATTGTCAATGAACACTGGAAAATTTGTGATCACGTACTGGTCGGAGTGTCTGTGACAAGCTTTATTTTGTGTGCAGTGTCTCTGTTGACACTGACTGCTATAAGCGTGGACAGACTTCTCGCCCTGCTGTTGGGACTGAAATACAAACACATTGTCACTCTGAAGCGCACCTATATGATCATTGCTACCTTTTGGCTTGTGTCCACTGCTCTTCAGGCGATGTCCCTTTGGAATCCTCTTATAAGCTTGTGGGGCATGATTATGAATTATGCAGTCTGTCTAATAACCTCGATCTTCTCGTACACAACGATTTTCCTTTTTCTCCGTCGTCATCAAAGGCAAGTAAAAACCCAAGCTCAGGAATCGAACCAAACAAATCAACTGAACATAGCACGATACAGAAAGGTACTGTCCGCTGCATTATGGCTCCAGGTCGCATTAGTCGCTTGTTATCTACCCGAAGGTTTAGTGATGGCTTTGGTGAGTACCAGTAGTGAACCATCTGCAGCTGTTTTTCTCGGCTGGGGTTACACAACGACCCTAGTCTTCTTAAACTCGTCATTAAATCCGATTCTTTATTGTTGGAAGATAGAAGAAGTGAGACGAGCAGTGAAGACTACAATCAGACAAGTACTTTGCTGTTTATTCTGAGTTAGCTCTTGTCAGAGTTAGACGCGGAGAAATTTGAAAAAGGAGCTGTATTTCTATGGTTAAGCCTACTGTCCTTATTAATCCGGAGAAACTGTCCACCGAAAACGGAGTTTTTTGAAAACGCCCTTCAAACCAGAGGAATTTAAAAACGCTGGCTTTGCGTTTTAATGTGAGGGGAACACATTTTGAAAACGGAGCTTTTCGAAAACTTTCAAGTGTGCACATAGACGTTTCTGTCGCCGTTGATTTTTGCGCGCGTTTTCAAATTTCTCCGGCGTAGCGTGGAAGGCAAATATTTGTTGCGTCAGTTTCACAGTGAAAAAGCCTTTTTCTCTAATTTCTCCGGCGTAGTATGGCCGGGCCTTATATCCACCCTACGATGAAAAAAAGAAAGTCAAGAAAATAAACAGTGGGAAGATTTCCCCGAAAGCTAAAATCTTCTTGTCCGACAATATAAATAGATGCAGCTAATATGACCAGCCTTGACTTTTTAAATTTGCTATGTATTTAGTGATTTAAATTCTAAATGCCGACTCAAACCCACAGGGTAGAAAACCCAAGAAAACAGCTTGAATAGACAATGTTTTAATGGATTTTCCTTCAAAAGTTAGTCTAGACAGCAATTTTTCAAAGACGGTGTTTTTCAAATCTAGAGTCAACATTCGAGATGTTTCTTCATCGGTCAAGGGCACTCAACAATGGTTTTCTTTCAAAAACTTTAAAACGCTGTTTTGGGCTATCGGGATTGCTTTCAATGCTCTGAAGACTAATTTTGGGCTGTACTATAAAATGTTTATCTGTTTGGTCATTCTGCAGGGCATACTTGGGTCTTCTCAAATTTATTAGGGCCTCAGTTGTCTTTAGTTTTCCGAAAACCTTGCCTCTTATGTTACACTTTTTGCCTTTCCGAAAATCATAGCTGACCTTTTTTCGGTACCCAAAATGACGTCCTTATCAATCCGAGGCATAAATTTTCCAGTCGATAGATTTTTCTTTTAATTTTTTACTGCAGTCAAATAATGAGTTACTTGTGTCAGAAATGCGTACGCGCCAACGAGCAATACGTACCGCTAGCCATGATAACTATGAGAAAATCAACTCATGGGTTTCCTTTTCTTTCCTATATGAGTATGAGGCTCCGCTTGGCGGCCCGTGATTGCTTGAATAGATATCCGCAACTAAAGTAAAATATGTGAGTAAAAATATGTGAGACGTGTTGCGTAAATGGACGCCACAGGAAGAACATTTTAAATATCAAAAAAGCCTTTCACACTTTTGTTTGTCCGTCCGTTTCTCTTCTTATTTGACCCAAATAAATAATTGCTTTAAGGACGGTGTTTTTGTCAGTGCACACACGTTCTACGAGTTGCGCAAGTCATGGTTTAAGCGCCACGCCCGCGCTGGGGTTGACATTGACGCAATCAACTACGCTACCAACTACACAACTAAAATGAAGGCGAAATTTTTCTGCTGTGACCAAATAAACCTGTACTTAAACCAGGAACACCAGAATAGCAGTATATCGCTAACCACTAACTGTTAACGTCTTCTAGCTGAAAACCTAGCTGTTATCTGCCAAAAATTATACTGAAATCCAACTGTAAACATGTACCTGCAGATGGCGTAGTGCGCACGCAAAACAAGTGCGAGATATACAAATGTGTTACTTACTAGGGAGGTCCCAGGGAAAAATGTAATGGGCACCGTGGGAGTTTTCAAAAAAGATCAATAACTTTAAAAAAACGTGTGGTTACCCCAACATTTTATGTTATCAAATAGAAGTGGCAAGACTATTCAACACGAGATTAGTTTCTGGTTGTGAGCAAAAGATATTTAGACTGTATTTTAGCTGAACCAGAGGAAGGCTGTCAGAGACGCTAAAAGCGCTGCTGCAACGATTTTGTTATTAAAAACATACCAAAAATGGTTTTTATGTTACCGCTTACCATGCAGTTTTAAGATCTTTTTAAGTGTGTTTGTTTTTCCGTACGTAAAGGCAAATTCTAAGGAAATCTATGAAGAAATATCCTTTCCTTTTTTTTTTCAGAAAAATGCTGATGTCAGCATTTTTGTTGAGATACAAGGCTAATTGTCTCAAGAAAAAATGCGCGGCTACCCCTATTTTTCTTTGTGGATTCCAATAGCCCTTGCAAAGATCTCCATTTTCCTCATGGTCCTAACCTGGTGCAAAGACCTTTGTATTAAGCAGACACCGTCCTTAAATCCCTAAGGATGGCTGTTCAGTCTCATTAGCTATTAAGGTTATTTCGGGCAGCCATGTACTCTTTTTATTTTAACTTATTTTTGTTCATTTCATTTCTAGCTGAGTACAATTAAAGTTGTTGTTGTTGTTTTTGTTGTTCCTAGAATGTTTTGGTCAAATTTCAAGAAAATCCGTCAACGTCATAACGTTGCTATGATAACTCAGATCTTTATAAAACGTACCTCATTTGAAACTTAATGATGACGTTTCTTCCAATGAGCGCGCAGATAGTTGACGGGTAATGACAACGTTCCATCCAGTAATGGCCGAACGTAGGTAACGAAGGTAGTCAGGCCTGTGATATAGTGACGTAGTTCGAAAGTTGAACGGAGTCATGGGCAATGATGATGTATACAGGACACTTGATCTCGTGAAGTATATATGAAATAATTCATATTTGAACTGCGGTAGTAGATGAAAGTGAAGTATGATCATCGCAGTAAATTTTCCAATTTAAGCAACTGGAAAGAAGAAGCCTGAAAAAAATCAGGGAAAAAAATTCGCATGAATTATTTCATATATACTTCACATCATTTCACTGACGGGGAGATATGAACTCAATTAATTGACCTCGCTCCCAATGTGTGGCTTCATAGCTCAGTTGGTAGAGCATCGCACCGGTATCGCGGAGGTCACGGGTTCGAATCCCGTTGAAGCCCTGATTTTTTTCAGGCTTCTTCTTTCCAGTTGCTTAAATTGGAAAATTTACTGCGATGATCATACTTCACTTTCATACACTTGATCTCATTGGTTAATGTCCACGTATCGCTGTTGAGGCATTTGCCAAACCTTGCGACCAACGAGAGCATATGGGTTCCCGAGGTAAGTAACTTTTGATGTTTTAAGTTCTTTTTTGCATCATAATTGCTGGTGTTATCTTGAAAAATAACTGATAGAACGAAATCCGTGAAAAATTCGACATGGTTTTAGACTGATCAGTTCCACACTACGATTTGTCAGACGCAGATCACTTCCATTGAGTGGAAGACTGTCTAGACTCAAGCTTTGGTGAGACTTGAAGACGCAAGCTTTGGTGGTCTAGGCTAAATTCAAACATTCACCACTTCCAACGACCGAAAGACTCAGTAAACTAACAAGCTTTGGCAGTCCATCGTTGGTTGACAACCGAGCAAAGAAATCGATTTATACCGCTTAACAGTCACGTACCTAAAAGAATAAATTGAGTCATGGCGTTGCTGAGAAAAGCTTCAAAGAATCGAAGCGGACGTATGAGAAGGAGCTAGAAATTACGTTTTTTATCGTTTCAAGAATTTCTCGCATGTTGCAAACATTCGAATCGTTTCATCGTTTCATCGTTAAGTTGGAGTGCATTCTATAATTGCTCCTGAGGTAAATTGTGGTATCTCATAATTTCAGATAGCAAGGCCAAGGGAGTAGACTGTTTGAAGTATCAAAGAGTGATCTTCTTGAAATGAGAAAGACGTTGTTTTCGCCTCCTAAAGGAGAAAATTTAAAACATTAGCGGTAAGCTTAAGCTTATTACTGCGAATTTCATGAATCAGTTCTGTCTTTCATTGTTTTCTGGAGGTTTTAAGATATTTGTATCTTCAACTGATTTTTTTTGTCGAGACGATCTACAAGGAATATATTTTGTGAGCTTTTGTATCCAATGCTCTCTCGAAATTAATCTTTTTAGGTTTTTAATAGAGGGGGTAGTTGCAGTGTCAACTATTCCTAGCCGATTTGGTAACAAAAGAAAAAGGATAAAGTAACTTCACCCTTGGCTACCTCACAATCTGATACGCGTCGCGTGTAGGATCAGCTTAAGGCGTGCTCTTAAGTCAAACATAATAGCGCAAACTCTAGACCATGATGCGCTGCTTCCCCAAAGCGTAACGTGACTGAAATAATCGATTAAGTTTAAAAAAAATTGTCATGACCATGTCCATTAAGGTGTCTGGATACCGCTGATAACAATCATTTTCAATCAGCTTTTCGCCAGTCTTCCCTTATTCGGATCGATATTAAAATTACACCAGTAATTAATATTTGAAATGGGTTGACGTTTGCTGTGATGAATAGGCAATCGATATTTTCCATTAATTTTAGACAAAAAAATCGGTCACGAATTTTGTACGAAACGGAGGTAAGTAAAATATAGACCAATACAAAGAATGAAACACTTCTCAGTGTATATCATTTCAAGTAAATCGCAGGAATATTTCAAATTATACTTTCTGCATAGATAAATCTATGCAAAACAGACAGAGAGAACAGATAACAGTCCTCATTTGGGCGGTGTTTGAATCTGTAATCATTTCTTCAGATGACGAAAATGCACAGGTGACGAATAGCTGCCACCCATAACACGTTGCACGTCTGTACGTGTAGCTGTATATAAATAACTCAGTGGCTTATGGACTGCTCGTCAGAAAGCCAAAGGACATGCTGGAGGAAGTTACATTAACATTGGAGAAGTCAAACTCCCAATTCAATATCCCAATGGTTTTATTTGTAACAAATGAGTACTGTATTGTTAATTAACCAAAAACTCAGCATCTACCTTTCTTTGTTAATTGCGTGCAATTATTGATAGCCGTTGACGTAGTTAGTTGTAAACTGACTTGAAATATGCTTTTTATCATTTCTGTATTAACTTATTGTGATAGCTGGCTGTCTTGTCCAAACTTTAAATGTCTTCCGTAGTCAGCCGAAACGGCGCCTCGTTCAGCAGCTGCCTCCCGCAGCCGAAACGTTCTCTTCCCAGCTCTAAATTTGCTTAATTTTACTACATTTAATCGTATTTATAGTAATCTAAATGATAATTTTTTAGAGAGAATTGTCAAAATAGGTCTGAAACTTTAGTTAGCTATAGCTGTTCTTATATTTCCAAGAATAGAAATAGCCAGAAAGTTTATTAGTGTAGGCGTTTAACTCCGGCTAGGGACAGTCTCTAAATCTGATGCTCAAACTGTCAGGTTGTCTCTAGCATTTCATTCGGGATGCCCAGCCGTTACCATTTTACGAGGCACCAAATTACATTTATGACACGCAAAAGTATTTCTTGCATCTCTCTTCACATTGTCATGACTTAAAGGGATGGTTTCGCTGCTCGGCGCCTACCTTAGCCTGGGATTTGACTGATTCCACTGTTTATGAAACAATCAAAATTAAGCTGATAATTTTTGCGAGAAATGTTTCTTTAAAATTTCGTGGTCAGTCGCGAAAAAGCTGCGATAGAGATGATATTCCTCATTAGAAATTCCTTTTGTATGTACCGACTTCAAGCACCACTCAACAATATTGTTTATGAACCAATCGGATGCGAGCAGGTAACTCTTGCGTGAATCTAGAATAAATCCTTCTGCCCGAATAAGAAATTCAATGTTCAATTCTAAATTCGAGGCTGGTATTTAAATCCGTCTGCTTTCCTTAATTATAGCCTACATATGGTTCAGTCAAAAAGACAAAACGTTAGTTTATTATTCTCCTTTAATTCCGCGTCAATTTATGATTGCATGTTTGCCGTCTGACTGTTGGCAGGGCCTAAAAAACAAGTAATTATCCCTACCAATGAGCAGAAAATCGCCGAAACGTCTAATCGCTTTGTGTCAAAAGTTATACCGACCAAAACTTTTACTTTTCAAGAGAAAATAACGTTCTTAAACGTTGTTAATTAAGGCGGAGTATACGGAAGTGTAGTCATAATATGTTCATGATTAATTCATGATCTTCTTGTTGTCGCTTGGCTATATTTGGGTTCTAAATTTATTAACAAATCAGTTGCAGCCGGAGATCTCCCTGATGTTTCAGAAAATGATGGAGTCTATGTTTCTATTGCTCGTTATTTTTCCTCTAACATGGGTAAGTATAACTTTCGTCTCCAGTGTATGATCTTAAATCTGTCCTTCAAAACGCCGCCGGACACAAAACAGAAAAACAAAATGCTCTCTTACAGATCTCAAGTTTCCCCCTGCGTGATAGCAAACGTGGAGAGGTTTATACAGGTAGGCCGCTGTTTATTTCTTTTACTCATCATCTTTTGCCTTGAACGTATCTTGATGTATTTATTATTTAGAACATATATACCATAGGTAGCGAGACGAAACTGGTATTTTAATAAAGATTCAACAAAACTCTACACTTGATTTTAAATAAACGATTTGTATTTTCATTTGTAATTCATTAAAATCATAAGGTGATATTGGTTCAGCTTAGAGGTCGTACAAAACAAACTAAACCTTTCGATTTCTAGCTTACAAAATGTTGAAGGAAATTTAGAACAGTGAATTTTTATCCATTTTCGCTTTTAAGACGTCGAAGCATAGAGCCTACACAAGAAATAAATTGCGCGGTGTATGAACATTTTCAGGCGGTTTATTACTTACAGTTTTTAAATATTTACCTAGCGGTTTTTCTCTGTTGAAAACTCAAAGCTCGGCGACTTGACTGGCAAGTTTTACGGCTTCTTATACAATGCGGTTCTGCACGTTTAACAACCAGGTCTGGGAAAAAATAATAAGATTTTCCTAGGGTATAAACAAAGCAAGTAACATCAGTGTATGGTGAACTGATAATAGTCGTGATATCAGTCCTGCCGGCTTTCGTCATCCCTAGTCAATCTATTATGTAGACGCATTGACAAACATGAGCAAAACAATGATAGAGTTTTACAGATAACGAAATGAATCCCTCGGAATCAATAATAAGAAATGGTGCTAAAACCAAGTCAAGAATACAAGTACCAGCAATTTCTTTGTTTAAGGGATACAACGTTTTTCAAATCTCCGCTTAGTATTGGAGACAAGGTTCTCTAATAACACAAGTCAACTAATGTCACGGTGTCTTGGTGGTTCAGTTTTATTCAAGTAGTTTAAGACCAGCACTTCCAGACGAAGAAAACAACAAATGGTTCTGTCTTCATTCTTTAATTACAACTCCTCTACACTCACGTTAGCAATCATCTGTCAGTAACAGGAAAAAGTCCAAATGTCAATCACCATGACCTCTTTCTCCTGCGCAATTAATATAGTGTTTGGAGAATAGCGCAGATGTTTGCAGGTGCTCCATTTGCTGTAGCCGTAATAAGTTTTTGCTGTATTATTGGACTTCGACTGTGCATCAAAAATCAATTACGCGGATCGAATAAAATGTGTCCCCTGCCCTCAAAAAGTGCAGCTGAGACAAGATAAAGACCAAGAAAACCACAACAGTTTTCGATCCCTAGTGATGGGTTTCAAATAGATATTCATGTCTATGCAGTAATTTGTTAACAAAAACACTGCGTGTGTTCTAATCAGTTTCTTGTCAGTTTCCGTTGTCTGTTAGTTACGTGACTGAATGGAACCGAGAGAACGATGCCATTGCTTCAGTTGCGTGACATGTAGCGGGCGCATCTTAGTGTACAGTGTAAGTTCTTTCGGCGAAACTTAACAAAGCGTATCCACGCACCTCTATGGGGGTGAAGAAATATGCCTCCAGCTTGATTTACCCCACCACCTGCAGGATGAAACCTTGTAAGTTTACGCTAAGCTTTGCTGAGGAAATTTGGCCTTAATTTGAAATCACTCAGCGTTAAACTCACTTCTGAAATACGATTTTCTGTTTATTTTTCAACAAATTCAGCTCAATAGTTATCTGTTTAGTCAGTGGTGTTAGCAGACGTCAAAATTGTTCTTAACACTTCGGAGACCGCCTAAATTTCATCTCACGTGACCAGAGTCACGTGGACAAGACAGTATGGAGACCTTGCAGCATCTAAGAATTCTTCGCATTCCTAATGTAAAATTCCACATGATCTGTACTTCTTTAGCCTAAACGGGTCTAAGCCTGCATGCCCGCTTGGGATGAAGGCCCAGATTAACCAGTAATAACGCTTTCCCTGTCATTTTGAAAGCAATAGACCAGCTCCCAGTTGTCTTGATAGCTCAGTTGGTACTGAGAGCACTGCACCGGTATCGTAGAGGTCGTGGGTTCGAATCCCGTTCAAGCCGGAATTTCTTCCAGGCTTTAATTTCACAGCTGCTCTAGTTGGTATGTAACTGTGATAATCATTCAAGTTTCAACATCTCTTTTCGCAGTTCATACATATTCACTTACATTATAAGCTTAAAGAAAGCAGTAGGCAAGAAAATTAGAATTGATTAGGACCAAATGCTCCGCCCCAAAATTTGTATCCGTGGAAATTACTAAGAATTATCATTTGGATGGGGCAGTAAGGAACAAAAACACTTTGATAAACACAAGGTAAATTTTTCTACTTTCAGGAATTGAACGTTTAAGTCAAAAGAGTGAAAGAAAGCGCTCAGTTGAGGTAAGTGATTATTTAACTGGACTAAAGTAGAAATTCTTCTCTAATTTCAGGGAGCCTTACATCTTAAGTAAAAAGCTTTCAAGATATTACAGCAGAGATAAAAACAAATTAGTTTTTTCCGCTTTTAAGGAAACCCCAATCCTCTCTCGGAGAAACAGATGACGACTGGTACATTTACCCATAGTTCTTAGCGCAAGAATCATTTAACAACGTTCATGAAAACGTACAGAAAAGTTCTAACAACTTCAAACGTAGTATACAATATGTCGTTAGCATAGGTACAAATGTTGCAAAAATATCGCTTTCCTATTCTATGGGCAGTGTAAGGTTTGCATGGTATTGCCGGTCCATGTGCCGTCATCATTTTCCAAAATTGAAAATTACCAATTCTTCTGAAGATTTAGTTTCAGCGAATGTAAGAACCACTAAGAAATTGACGTTTTACAACGTTTAAGCTCGACAGAGGTTTTCATTTCAAGTTTGTAACAGAGCGCATTTGAATTTCCAAGTTTATGCGTTGCGTGGCATTAAACTGGCGGCCCGAGAAGGCTCTTTCAGTTCTTGCACTAGAATAAGTATTAATTTCAATCTGTCGATGCTCAGTCTACGGTAAATTTTCGTTTCAATGGTAAAACTTGATGAGGTGTGTTTCTGCTACTTTACGACCACCCTGTTGGTGCCCCTCCGAGCTGGGCACGAACATGGGTCTCCAGAAAATTCTCTATAAATTTGGTTAAAAAACTTTTCCAAATAACGCCCAAATGAAAAACCGCAAGAACCTAAATCTTGGCGAGGGTTTTTATATACCAGTCACCTATCATAGCCCAGATTCTTCACCGTATTTATTGAATGAATACAATTTTTGTTGGGGCTTCAGCCTCCACTATGCTACCGTCTGCGGAATTTATTTCTCTACATGTCGCGTATCGCGAGGTCTTCTGGGAGGAATTGATTAGGCTTATATGACTTGATCGTTCGATACGGCGGCCATTGCTGTTTACATGTAATATTTCAGATATTTTTCGACAGTTTACCGTCGCGAGTCAAGGTAAGTTATTTTCCATTTCTAAATTGCTTTTCCTTGTTTTAGTTATATGTTATCTTTCTTCCTGCACTGCCCTCGAGAACTGTGTTCTCTTTGTTATTTCAGTTAGATCTTCGATTGTGAGAAAATTTCTTCGGCGATACAAGATTTGTTTTTTATAACAGGAAAACCGCTGGCACTAAAAACAATTAATAACCTATATACTCGTCAGGGGTTCTTACATAAACTAGTTCGCCTCTTTCACATAGTGAAAACACGATCGATCCGCTATAAGTACTTATCGATGGACACGCTGAGACCAGTGAAATCTCTTCAAAGCCATCTGAATGACCGCTCCACGGATGTTTCCATCGATTCCAGATTTGGCTCTGGTCTTCCTATAGGATTCCACGTGCGAATTAGGACTATTTAAACGCTACGGTTTCCTAGCGCGCCAATCTTTTCAACGTTTTCTATAGCTTCAAGCAGGAGCCATAATCGGGGACGGAGACCGTACGTCTTGGGATCCGCGCGCACCTATGATATGGGACAATTTTTCTATTTTTAGAACAAACTGCGCCATCCTGACGTCATATATCCGCGCGGATCCACGCACATGTCGGGAGCTCTCGCGTGGATGTTGTCACGTTGTCTGATCAAATGGTGAGAGTGGCAAGATTCTCTTGCAGATTTTTCACAGCGATGGCAGGGAATAAGGCAAGGAATAAGATCCAGGGCTCTAACATGTAGTTTTATGCTCTGAGCTAATGGAAAAGGTGAGTTTTTCAGGGTCGAAAGCAAGACTTCAATTTCGCGCTGTGAATGAATAATATCTGCTCGCGCGAGTTGTACGCGTAAGCTTTTGCGTTTGTCACGGTTCTGTAAAGAAAAGTTATGTAAGAAAACTCTTTACTCTGGTATCGAATTAATTTGTGAGTTTCCCAAACAATGCTTAATCATAACCAAACCCTGTTTTTGATAGTTTCTTATTGTTTCTGTTTGTTTGGCGAGTTTGCAAAAGTTTTTGAAAGGAAAGTCTCATTTGCATAGTGCAGCGCGTGCACTTTCAAATCCGAGTCGGTGTTTTCAATTGTCAACAAAGCTTGACAAAGATTTCTTTCGTTGTCTTTTGTGCCGAGATGCAGCAACAATTTTCACCAACGCCAAAAGGCTACTAACATCATGTGTGTTTCTACAACATAGTGAAATTTTACACCGCGAAAATAAAATAGACAAGGAGTTTTGATAATTCAACCAACAAAATCGAAATCGTTATGTGAGTTGATTAAGAAAGCGTCATCGTAATTTTGCTGATTATTTCTGCTGTATTCACCTATTTTCAGCTAAGCTTTTAATATGTTCTCAAACATTTATCAACCTTAAATATGTTTAAAAACTAGAGATATTATATGAGTTCGATGTACCTTTTCACACGAAAGTGGGGAAGTCCAGTTTGTCATGTTTTACTGACTGTACAAAACACGCATCGGCGGGCGCTCTCATTCATCGACAACAGGCAATTCATTGGATTTTTACACAAACAAAACTAAGCAGCATCTACAGACATAAACTTAATTGTCACTTACTGGGCCTTGAAAAAACAGCGTTGCTTACAATTCAGCGAAACTCAAACTTGCAATTATCATTATTATTTTTTTGCTTTTCGTTCGTGATAGACTCTAGGGCGAAATCCTCGCAAGCGTGTGGCAAGAGGAGGGAAACTTTGAAGTCCTAAAACGCTGCTGTATCCAAATATATCTAACTAGTTTTTTTGCTGGGGTTTGGAAAAGCTGTTAATCTTCAACATATGTGAAACTTGGAGTGGAGTAAGGTGGAGCTCTTGTAAAAGAAGCAGCGGAACACAACTTGGTCACAGTGATCTAAAGCGGCACATAACTAAATCCGACACTGGCTTACTTCACTCAAACTGGAGCAGCTTACGACGAAAATACTGACATCCCAGTAAAATTCCAACAGACATGAACGCATTAAGTTGTGGGCCAAAAGCATCAAACATCTGGGGAATTTCGGACGCCATTTTCCCACGCTACATCCGCAAAAATCCTCGCAGCATGTCCGCACGTGTGCCTCACGGGATGGCGCAATTTGTTCTAAAAATAGAACAATTGTCCCATATCATGGGGACAACCCCAATACTAGAAATGGCGCGCGCTTACGATCTCCGTCCCCGATTATGGTTCCTGCTTCAAGTTAATATTGTTGCGGAATCTATACTCTACCTAGCTTCACCATCATCGCTACAGTCAGGAAACAATTGTTAGTCTTTATATTCTGTCCTGTATTTTTCTTATCGCTCGGCTCTTCTTCACATGTATTTTTATTTATTTTTCTAGTCGAACCTCGCTCGATCTTTCAATACTCAAGGGGCTCCTCGAGTCTCTTCAACAGAGCGTGAGTTCGAAATCTCTAGGCGTAGCGTCAACAAGAACTGTAAGCTACACTTCCCTCAAGAACAGAAGATTGCCATCACAAATAAAGCAAATAAATAAAGAAATGAAATAATATAAGATTTTAACCGACGGAATGTACTAGCACAAGCTCAGTGTGCTTTCATTTTGGTATTCACTGAGAAGAAACCAAATTCAGCATATATTTCAGATGATATTTCAGATGTTTCTTCAAAAACAATAATTCATTGCAGGCTTAAAATCATAGGAATATACTCTCCTCCCATCGCTTCGGTGGGTTTGGCACTTAGGTGGAAGCCACCTTTCTGAGCGATTGTAAACAGTCACGGTAAGTCTACCACCTGTACGTTTAAGTGCCAACCTGCAACCTGTAACCTGCAACCTGCGCCCTGCAAAATTTTCCTGCCGCATCAATTGAACAATACCGGTCGAGGAAGCGAAGGATGCCTTATTACATGTTCAACGGGGATGGATTCTTACCATGTCTTAGCTAAATGTGTTTTACTTGACAACATTGAAACAAATTCTGGACATGTACAGAAATGATGGGCTACATTTTGTCTACATTCCGTTGCTTGTAAGGGGAAGTGAATGATGTGGAGAACAATCCAGGCCCTGCAGTATATAATAACACTAATCCAACAACCATTCTGTCTGCTGGCCAAAAGTCAAGGAACTGACAAAAGCACACTTTGGTGAAAACGTCGGTAAGCAGTGTGTTGCAAATTATGTTCACTTGATTATGGTTAAAATTTACAATCAAATAGAAGACACTGTACTCAGAATGTGCTTATTGGATCGAGCCTATACAGTTCTACAAGATATAAATTCTGTACAAAAAGTGCGTATTTGCCGTTAATTGTTACAATGAGGTTAACTAATATTCCAGGAAGAGTTTCGGTTTTTGCGAGAATGTACATTAAATGCAACGTAATGCAATTTAATACATTGTTAATTATTTTTACTCTTGACATCAAACAATGCCCAATATATGTCTCCTAAAAATTCACTTGCAGAAGCATTTTCAAATAATTTTCTCGAACCACAAAGCTTTTGATCTTCCTGAGATTTTACTTAAATGATGTATAAGAGCAGCTGAAAACTAATATTCATACAAATTTTCGCTCCGAATGGGTTCTTGGTTTTGTGATACACTACGCTTGAATTTCTAAGCTTTTGCGTGACGCGGCATTTACATGACGGCCTGGAGGGCTGTCGTGATGGTCAAAAAAGTGACTTATTTCGGGGAATTTGGCTATCTGAACAGTTCGTGTCTTAGAAAAAGTATTATTTTAATGTTTTAGAGTTCCTCGAGGGATAAATTCACGCTTTTGTAGCAAAACTCAGAGACAGATGTTTCTGTTGGTTTCCGGCCGCCATGTTGGTGCCCATATGGATGTGCACCAGCATGGCGTCTCCATACAAATCTCTATAAATTTAGGTAAAAAATTTCTCCGCATATCTCGCATAAGAAAAATTGCTGTGACCAGAATTTTGGCGAGAGTCTTTGGATATTTACCCTCTTTCATTTCCCAGATTCTGGACTTTATCTATTGACCGGTTTTGATTTTTATTTTGATCTATTTTGAATCACGTGACACTGAAAACCAGCAACAGTGTGTCAAACACCGAAGACCACATTCCATCACATTTCCAACACCTCAAATTTTGTCAAAAATTCTCAGCTGTGTGTTATATCTTTAAAACTCTTCTCCATAATTGCAAATGTGGTTAAACACGGTCTTTCATGCTTGAAGTATTACATCATTGTTTCTACAATTGTTGTTTGTTACAGTTTTAAAGACGTCGAAGCACAGCTTTGACATATTTTTAATTTAACTTCGAGGATTTGCATAGGATACCCCTTTCATTTGGGAGATGCACTTTGGTCAGCGTTGAAGAGCTTAAAAACCGATTATATTTGCAATTGTCTTGCTCACAAACATGGACTGGTCCTTTCAAACTGAAAGGTGTACTGCACATGTCTTAATTTGTGGTTGTCGAACTGATAAGCAACACTGAGTTCAACACGACCAGGATTCTGATTACAGTGAATGAATGTGTGCACAAGAAATTCTCCTAAAAAAGCTGATAACAGTTGTATCGTGTTCTTCAAATAACATTTAATTAACTAACTTCCCCTGCGAATAGCATGATAAAAAATATTTTATTATCTTATTGTATTTTAAAACAGATCCAACCGATCAAAGTAGTATTAGGTTTGACAAAACAATTATAACACCTACAATGAGAGACATCTGTACCAGGTCATGTGAGCATAAGAACCTAGTAAACCAGAGTGAAACACACTGAGCAATGTGGAACACAGTTCCTTTAGACATAATTTTTATGTTTGTTGTGTAGCATTTGACTTTTCATCAAGTTTCAGCTGATAAACCTGTACTGTATACTTTTCATGTGAGTCGCTGGAATCCCTTAATTACACAACTCTTTATACAGCTGTATGTTATCAGCCACTTGAAAAATAATATTGAATCCAGAAACAAAAATGGACGCACTCTTCCATCCAGAAATTATTATGCAAACTACTCGTCAATCATCAACATGTACTTTTAACATCCCAAGGATCTTCATGTATCAAAAGAGGCATGCAAACTATATGAAGAATATGTTTTTTATAGTGTTTTTACTGCATTTACAGTAAAATTTTACCACATTTTGCTTCATATTAAAGCTAGCAATCAACAAAAGAACCTGCTTCGTGTATGCAAATTGATTATTGTTATTCCATGTGACATCATTTCTTTCCAGTCATGACAAAACCTGTTCAGAACTTCAGTGGAATCGACACCATTGACAAGGTGTCTATTTGGGACCAACTGTTGAATTCTCAGTTGCTGACGTTAGTAGGTAACTGGCTTAGATATTGCAGCAAACCCTCTTGACAGTACATGAGCAAGTTAATTTGATATCTGTAAACAGTCTTCAATAAAATAAATAACAACTCACCTATGTTGATACCAAATAATCAATATTACTTTATTTATTTAAATTTATACCTTTATCTTTCTAGTGATGGCCTATTCACTTGTATTACTTTAACTCCCGAATACTAACGTTTAAAACTCGCACTCCAACTGAATGGAATAAAAGTAAATATAAGCCCACACGAGTACGCACACACATAGAGACTACTGGTTCTGTGACAGATGTGTAAACAGAACTGATTTCAGCTCCTGAAACGACTCCTATCGTGAAAACCCACCCACCCACCCCCCATTTTAACGGTGGGAGTCGTTTCAGGAGCTGAAATCAGTTCTGTTTACACATGCTGTGCACAGAACCAGTAGTCTCTATGTGTGTGTGACACAACATGAAAAGAAGGGTCACGCGTATAATACAAAGTGTCACAGAAACCGAAGCATAGGAGCGCATTTTTTTTTTATCGACAACCAATTTTTCGACAACCATTTTTGGAGAAAGGACACATCTTTTGGTTGCAAAAAGTACAAGGTCTAGGATCTGCGGACAAATACCGTTTTGTAGATAGCTATTTTTACCTCGCAAGCTTGGTTGTCGAAAGTGCACCCAATACTAGGAGTGCATTTTTTTTCAACAACCAAATTTTCGACAGCCAATTTTCGACAAGGACACAGTTTTTGGTTGCAAAAAAAGTACAAGGTCTTGGATCTGCGAACAAATTTTCGGTTGTCGAAAGGACGCACAATTACACAATACATGCAAAAACAGAACAAACATGGTTTTGCAAGAAAAACTTCTGGATTTCGACAACCAAACAATAGTTCTCCAACCTTCCAATGTTGTTGCTCTATTTTTCCCAAGAGCCAAAGACGCAGCAGAAGCAGTCGAAGACGACGATGCAGCAGCAGACAAAAGCCCAGCAAATACAGCGACAAAACAAGCCTTCGAAAGCGAAGACGCAGCAAAACAAACCTTTGGAAACGCGGACACAGCAGCAGACGAAGACGCGGCAAAACAAACCTTCGGAAGCGCGGACACAGCAGCAGACGAAGACGCGGCAAAACAAAACTTTGGAAGTGCGGACACAGCGGCAGGCGAAGACACAGCAAAACAAGCTTTTGGAAGCGTACACACGGCAAATGCAGCTACAAAACAAACATTCCGAAGCGCAGACACAACAGCAGACGAAGCCGCAGCAGCCACAGCAAATACAGCGACAAAACAAACCTTCCGAAGCATGGGCCTCCGGTGCGAAAAATCCGTCGCAACGCACCTTCTTCTGGAAAACGCGTACCAAAGCAACCTGTTGTCCGACATTTCCAAGGTAGACTATCTGGAAGGGAACCTCGGTAGCACAAATTTGCGCCCGCTGGAGGGTCTGCCGGCATTCGTAGACGACATATTTGTCTTTGTCTACGTTTCTCGAGAGGAGTGCGTCTTCCAGAGAGGAAAACTCCATTGCACAAGTGGGGAGAAGGGGGTCGCAAAACTAGTGGTGGCGAACATCGCGAACGCTTTGGAAAGAGCCCTGGGGAAAAGGGGCTACCTGCAGACGTCCCTCGTGCACACGGTCGTGGTCGGAGAAGCTGCAACCAGCACAATCCGCGCAACAATTGCGAGAATCGAGAAAGACACACTCTACAAGGCGAAAGGAAAATGGAAAGAAATCCACCCGAAAAAAGAGATTGCCGGGTATTTCGTGGCGAAATGCGATGTTTCCGAAATCCCTCTGGAGGATATCCACAGCAGTCTGCGTGTTTTCGAAAAATGTCTGGAGGGCCATGGCTACGGAATCTACAGCATAGACTACACGCAGGATTTTTCAGGAGTTCTGGATCGCGAAGCGCTTGTGGCCCACCTTGATTTTCGAAAGGCGGAGGATTTCTGCACTGCAATCGCCAAAGAACAGCCGACGATTCTAGAAAACACAAAAACCGTCGGGAAGCACGTCTGCACCTGGATAGCCGCAACCGCAGAAGGGCGCACAGCACGCACAAAAATATACAACAAAGTCGTGTCGAATTTCGAGGCAGGAGAAATCCGCGAACCTGTGTGCGGCCATCTGGCAGACTACGCCGACTGCCCCAACCTGCACCTCCGCCAAACCTTCTAACACCCGGACGTGCAAGCCCGAGGGTGCACACGCATCGAAGTCTCTCTGTACGCGCCCCCACTGTACGAACTTTCGAGCAAGAAAGCCACAGAGTACATCGGGAAAGTCTTGGAGCAAGTTTCCACCGAAGACGAGGAGGACGGCGTATTCGTGGTCCAACCACCCAGCAAACAGTGGCAAAACCTTGCCAAAAACCTGGATCGGTGTCTGGTTCTCGCGGACAGACCGCAAGGAAATATCTTTGTTGGCTGGTATGCGCACACAGGAACAGGAAGAATTTCGGGGATCCACGTGCGCCCCACATCAGCGAAAGTGCGAGACCAAGAAAAGTGGGAAAAAGCTGTCTTGTGGGCGGCGGGGGACTTTGGCTTTCGGAAATGTCCAATTTTTCGGGTAGACATCCTGTCCGCAGACGAAGAAGGGGTGGAGCTAGGCCCGCTCCGTTGCTACACGAAAGACGAAAACGCTCGCACAATACTCGCCGCGAGCAAAAAACCAACACAGCTCCACCCAAACGAGGGCGACCCGTCGAAGCCTCTACCGCCAACAGACAAAGTTGTGTGGGAATGGTGGGACAAAAAATGCCACGCAATCGGCAACGATTCTTCGAAATACGAGCTCCAAGAAATACAAGAAATCGCAGAACAGCGCAAAATATCCGCACTTTCGACAAGAAACAGAGAAAAAGTTCTTGCAGAGATTTGGCACGCCCGCACAGCCGAGGAGTGGAGACGAGAGATTTGGCAAAGAGAAGAAAAACAGCGAAAAAAAGAGGAGGAAGCGGCAAAGGCTCGAGTAGCGGAAATTGCCAACCTGCGAAAGTACGCCGAGGCGAAGAAAAAAATCGAAGCAAAAAGCATGGAGATTCGTGCAAAAGTTGTTCGAACTCTGTCTGGGGGGGGGGGGGGGGGGCAAAAAAAGTTTCGGAATTGCTAGCAGGCAGAAAATGGGATGTACTAGGCTTTCGAGGCAAAGACGGCAAATACCGAGTTGTATTGCGGCATGGGGAAGAAGAGGCAGTTGCTGTTTGGGCGCCAAAAGGTTCGCAAAAAATCCTTCTAGAATGTGTGGACAGCTTCCGTTCGGCCGAGGAAGACAACACTGGTCGGAAGCTTTTCTGACTAGTGGCTTTCTCCGGTGTCGAAAAATTTGGAGGGTTGGAGTTGGAAATCGAACCATCTAGAACTTTCAAAAACAGGGAAGGAAAAACCATCGTGTGGAACCCCATACAAGTGCTATCCGCGCCAGACAGCGGAAGACTTGCACTCTTGCAGGCTCTAGGATCAAAATGCGAGGAGTACGAAGCCCTTCGTGTGGAATTGGCCAAAAACTGTCTGCAGAAAATCCCCGCGCCGGGAAACAAAACGACGAAAAAAACAACAGACTTGCCGGAAGGGGAGTACATATGCAAACGTTTCGCTACTACAACCTTTCGAAACGCCTTGCGGACCATTCTGTTCTTGCTCCCGCTCGGAGAAGATGGGGAACCGGCAACAGACGAAGAAACTCCAACACACGGAGTCTTTCTGGAAAAAGAGATAGCGGCGATGGGCGGCATCGAAGCGCTAGAAAAAAGAAAAACCCCATTGCGTTGCTGGCTTGGCGAGGAGAAGACAACACCGAGCAAGAGAAAGTGCCGCAGGGTTGCGATAGCGTAGCCTTCTACACGGGAACAATAGTTCCACCTTCGAAGCAGAAAACAAAGTCTCCATCGCAAGCAACAACAAAGAGTTCTCCAAGATTCCAGTCCAACCATTTTTTCGCTGTCTCCGAGTCGATATGGCCTACAATGTTCACAGATTTGTTTTCCAACGAAGAGACATACTTGCAAAGAGCGGACCAATCCTTCCAACAAACCTTTTCTTCTTCCAGCTGCTGGTATTTTTTCTCGCATGCACGGAATTGTTCGAAGCGGAAACGTGGAAGCTGTCCTTCTTTTCGAACAAGTTCCATTGCGTATATACTTGTGTTGCTTCTCTCCAAACCCCGCGACACTTTCTATTCTACAACATTGCACGAACTTTTCTGGTGGAAGGTACTTTTTTTCGGGTGGCGTGTCGCTCTGTGCAGCCTTCCACTTTTCCAGTTTTTGAGATCCACATAGCCACAGAAGAAGGGCAACACCACCAAGCCCCAAAACAAGTCCAACCACTTCCACGACACCAAAAAACAGCAGACATTGTCGCATTGGCTGCACCAACAATTCTATCGGTTTTTTCGCGCACAGCGTTGCTATTTTTCTCTATGCTCTGCAGGATTCCATCTTTCGTTTCTTCCACACCCACTTCCAACCCACGCAAATCTGCACCGATGTCTTCCACATCTTCGAAATGGCTCTCTTGCAACCCCAACAAAAGATCCATATTTTTTTGCAAGTCGTGCACATTGTCCAAGATCTGGTACAAAAGCTCGCTAGTTTACTCTGTTTTTGTTTCCGCAGCTTGTTTCGGTTCTATTGCAGCGGCTTGTTTCGGAGCGATTGCAGCGGCTTCTTTCCAAATTCTGTATAGCTTTGTTGTGCCAATCCCGAAGCGCTCCCAGATCGATGCGGGCGACTCCTTTCCCCGCGCGGCAACGATTTCTCGAATTTCTTCGGCAGAAAGCTTTTTTGCAGGAGGCATGTTTGCAAATATAGCAGTATGTGCAGAATCCCAAATGGAAACAACTAGTGTCTTGTTTGTGCAGAATTCCAAATGGAAACAACTGGTGTCTTGTTTGTGCAGCAATTCCCCCAATTTTTTTTCTTTGCATTTGCACAGTATTTGCACAGTATTTTCTTAGCATTGCACAACATTTGTATACTAGATGGGGAATTGCTGCACAAACAAGACACCAGTTGTTTCCATTTGGAATTCTGCACAAACAAGACACTAGTTGTTTCCATTTTGGGATTCTGCACATTTTGCTATATTTGCAAACATGCCTCCTGCAAAAAAGCTTTCTGCCGAAGAAATTCGAGAAATCGTTGCCGCGCGGGGAAAGGAGTCGCCCGCATCGATCCGGGAGCGCTTCGAGATTGGCACAACAAAGCTATACAGAATTTGGAAAGAAGCCGCTGCAATCGCTCCGAAACAAGCCGCTGCAATAGAACCGAAACAAGCTGCGGAAACAAAAACAGAGTAAACTAGCGAGCTTTTGTACCAGATCTTGGACAATGTGCACGACTTGCAAAAAAATATGGATCTTTTGTTGAGGTTACAAGAGAGCCATTTCGAAGATGTGGAAGACATCGGTGCAGATTTGCGTGGGTTGGAAGTGGGTGTGGAAGAAACGAAAGATGGAATCCTGCAGAGCATAGAGAAAAATAGCAACGCTGTGCGCGAAAAAACCGATAGAATTGTTGGTGCAGCCAATGCGACAATGTCTGCTGTTTTTTGGTGTTGTGGAAGTGGTTGGACTTGTTTTGGGGCTTGGTGGTGTTGCCCTTCTTCTGTGGCTATGTGGATCTCAAAAACTGGAAAAGTGGAAGGCTGCACAGAGCGACACGCCACCCGAAAAAAAGTACCTTCCACCAGAAAAGTTCGTGCAATGTTGTAGAATAGAAAGTGTCGCGGGGTTTGGAGAGAAGCAACACAAGTATATACGCAATGGAACTTGTTCGAAAAGAAGGACAGCTTCCACGTTTCCGCTTCGAACAATTCCGTGCATGCGAGAAAAAATACCAGCAGCTGGAAGAAGAAAAGGTTTGTTGGAAGGATTGGTCCGCTCTTTGCAAGTATGTCTCTTCGTTGGAAAACAAATCTGTGAACATTGTAGGCCATATCGACTCGGAGACAGCGAAAAAATGGTTGGACTGGAATCTTGGAGAACTCTTTGTTGTTGCTTGCGATGGAGACTTTGTTTTCTGCTTCGAAGGTGGAACTATTGTTCCCGTGTAGAAGGCTACGCTATCGCAACCCTGCGGCACTTTCTCTTGCTCGGTGTTGTCTTCTCCTCGCCAAGCCAGCAACGCAATGGGGTTTTTCTTTTTTCTAGCGCTTCGATGCCGCCCATCGCCGCTATCTCTTTTTCCAGAAAGACTCCGTGTGTTGGAGTTTCTTCGTCTGTTGCCGGTTCCCCATCTTCTCCGAGCGGGAGCAAGAACAGAATGGTCCGCAAGGCGTTTCGAAAGGTTGTAGTAGCGAAACGTTTGCATATGTACTCCCCTTCCGGCAAGTCTGTTGTTTTTTTCGTCGTTTTGTTTCCCGGCGCGGGGATTTTCTGCAGACAGTTTTTGGCCAATTCCACACGAAGGGCTTCGTACTCCTCGCATTTTGATCCTAGAGCCTGCAAGAGTGCAAGTCTTCCGCTGTCTGGCGCGGATAGCACTTGTATGGGGTTCCACACGATGGTTTTTCCTTCCCTGTTTTTGAAAGTTCTAGATGGTTCGATTTCCAACTCCAACCCTCCAAATTTTTCGACACCGGAGAAAGCCACTAGTCAGAAAAGCTTCCGACCAGTGTTGTCTTCCTCGGCCGAACGGAAGCTGTCCACACATTCTAGAAGGATTTTTTGCGAACCTTTTGGCGCCCAAACAGCAACTGCCTCTTCTTCCCCATGCCGCAATACAACTCGGTATTTGCCGTCTTTGCCTCGAAAGCCTAGTACATCCCATTTTCTGCCTGCTAGCAATTCCGAAACTTTTTTTGCCCCCCCCCCCCCCCCCAGACAGAGTTCGAACAACTTTTGCACGAATCTCCATGCTTTTTGCTTCGATTTTTTTCTTCGCCTCGGCGTACTTTCGCAGGTTGGCAATTTCCGCTACTCGAGCCTTTGCCGCTTCCTCCTCTTTTTTTCGCTGTTTTTCTTCTCTTTGCCAAATCTCTCGTCTCCACTCCTCGGCTGTGCGGGCGTGCCAAATCTCTGCAAGAACTTTTTCTCTGTTTCTTGTCGAAAGTGCGGATATTTTGCGCTGTTCTGCGATTTCTTGTATTTCTTGGAGCTCGTATTTCGAAGAATCGTTGCCGATTGCGTGGCATTTTTTGTCCCACCATTCCCACACAACTTTGTCTGTTGGCGGTAGAGGCTTCGACGGGTCGCCCTCGTTTGGGTGGAGCTGTGTTGGTTTTTTGCTCGCGGCGAGTATTGTGCGAGCGTTTTCGTCTTTCGTGTAGCAACGGAGCGGGCCTAGCTCCACCCCTTCTTCGTCTGCGGACAGGATGTCTACCCGAAAAATTGGACATTTCCGAAAGCCAAAGTCCCCCGCCGCCCACAAGACAGCTTTTTCCCACTTTTCTTGGTCTCGCACTTTCGCTGATGTGGGGCGCACGTGGATCCCCGAAATTCTTCCTGTTCCTGTGTGCGCATACCAGCCAACAAAGATATTTCCTTGCGGTCTGTCCGCGAGAACCAGACACCGATCCAGGTTTTTGGCAAGGTTTTGCCACTGTTTGCTGGGTGGTTGGACCACGAATACGCCGTCCTCCTCGTCTTCGGTGGAAACTTGCTCCAAGACTTTCCCGATGTACTCTGTGGCTTTCTTGCTCGAAAGTTCGTACAGTGGGGGCGCGTACAGAGAGACTTCGATGCGTGTGCACCCTCGGGCTTGCACGTCCGGGTGTTAGAAGGTTTGGCGGAGGTGCGGGTTGGGGCAGTCGGCGTAGTCTGCCAGATGGCCGCACACAGGTTCGCGGATTTCTCCTGCCTCGAAATTCGACACGACTTTGTTGTATATTTTTGTGCGTGCTGTGCGCCCTTCTGCGGTTGCGGCTATCCAGGTGCAGACGTGCTTCCCGACGGTTTTTGTGTTTTCTAGAATCGTCGGCTGTTCTTTGGCGATTGCAGTGCAGAAATCCTCCGCCTTTCGAAAATCAAGGTGGGCCACAAGCGCTTCGCGATCCAGAACTCCTGAAAAATCCTGCGTGTAGTCTATGCTGTAGATTCCGTAGCCATGGCCCTCCAGACATTTTTCGAAAACACGCAGACTGCTGTGGATATCCTCCAGAGGGATTTCGGAAACATCGCATTTCGCCACGAAATACCCGGCAATCTCTTTTTTCGGGTGGATTTCTTTCCATTTTCCTTTCGCCTTGTAGAGTGTGTCTTTCTCGATTCTCGCAATTGTTGCGCGGATTGTGCTGGTTGCAGCTTCTCCGACCACGACCGTGTGCACGAGGGACGTCTGCATGTAGCCCCTTTTCCCCAGGGCTCTTTCCAAAGCGTTCGCGATGCTCGCCACCACTAGTTTTGCGACCCCCTTCTCCCCACTTGTGCAATGGAGTTTTCCTCTCTGGAAGACGCACTCCTCTCGAGAAACGTAGACAAAGACAAATATGTCGTCTACGAATGCCGGCAGACCCTCCAGCGGGCGCAAATTTGTGCTACCGAGGTTCCCTTCCAGATAGTCTACCTTGGAAATGTCGGACAACAGGTTGCTTTGGTACGCGTTTTCCAGAAGAAGGTGCGTTGCGACGGATTTTTCGCACCGGAGGCCCATGCTTCGGAAGGTTTGTTTTGTCGCTGTATTTGCTGTGGCTGCTGCGGCTTCGTCTGCTGTTGTGTCTGCGCTTCGGAATGTTTGTTTTGTAGCTGCATTTGCCGTGTGTACGCTTCCAAAAGCTTGTTTTGCTGTGTCTTCGCCTGCCGCTGTGTCCGCACTTCCAAAGTTTTGTTTTGCCGCGTCTTCGTCTGCTGCTGTGTCCGCGCTTCCGAAGGTTTGTTTTGCCGCGTCTTCGTCTGCTGCTGTGTCCGCGTTTCCAAAGGTTTGTTTTGCTGCGTCTTCGCTTTCGAAGGCTTGTTTTGTCGCTGTATTTGCTGGGCTTTTGTCTGCTGCTGCATCGTCGTCTTCGACTGCTTCTGCTGCGTCTTTGGCTCTTGGGAAAAATAGAGCAACAACATTGGAAGGTTGGCATGACGAGCTTTGCTCAGGAAAAAAATCTATGCAAATTAGGTTAATAATAAGCCATGGGTGTGTTGAATCCACCCATGGCTTATTATTAACTGTAACTGAAGATCGAAGTTCGCAAGTTTTGTACGATCGAGGTGTTATTTGTCACATTTACGGTAACACATAATGACACTAATTTAGTTACAAAGCCCATCCAGCGGCATTATTTTTCTCATGCGGTCCGCAGCTTTGTATATTGTCACGTTTCATGAAATGGCCGTAATAATATCTATTAAAATGTCCTGAAATCTCAAGTTAACATATAAGACTGAGGTAAGATATTTCCAAACTTTCGTGTTCGCGGAACAAATACCGCTAGCAGACCAGTTCCCTATGGAGAAAGAAAAAAAGAGGCAGATATTATGTTAAGCACGAAGATGATTCCTGTCTCAAAATATTGAAACAACTCAAAATACGGACCTCTCAAAGAAGGCAAGAAATGCTGGGGTGCAAGCAAGTGAAATAAATAAAGCAGAAAAGGTTAGCATTATTATTCTGCTCGACAGATAACAACAGTTCAATCAAGAACTGACTACCCAAGTAAGACGGAATTAGCTAAAGTGCGAGGTTAATATTCTGCCCACAGATAACAACAGCTCAGTAAGAACTGACTACCCAAGTAAGACAGAATAAGCTGGCGCGCGAGGTTAATATTCTGCTCGACAGATAACAACAGCTCAATAAGAACTGACTACCCAAGCAAGACAGAATGAGCTAGTGCGTCAGGTTTATATTCTGCTCGACAGATAACAACAGCTCAATAAAGAACTGACTACCCAAGCAAGACAGAACAAGTTAAGCCGAGTTAAGCATGTATTTGGCGCAAAGTGAATCAGATAATTCGCTTCATTGCGACATATGACAACCGTTCTCTACAGAACTCTTTTCTCTGGTTTAGGCTAGATAGGTACGCAAATATGAGAGCTCTCTGATCTGATATCAGCATATTTAATAATTTCAGTGCAACTTACCACTGCAGTCTTTTCCTTGTTCCATGGCATCGTGGATCGGAGGATTGATGGCAATGCCGTGCGGAAATTTCCCGCCAAAAATAATTTAGTCCGACATGAACAATGATCATCGAGACACAAAAACACCAAATGCATGCCTCGTTGTCTTAACCCAAGAAGACGTCATTTATTCCAAGACCTGGCTTTGAGGATTCGCACTCGTCTATACTAGCTATATAGCTAGAAAAAATAATATTGCAAGGTAAACTGCGATATCTTGACATCATTCTAACATAAGAATGTGGCTCAAACAAAACATAGAATGTACTCGAAGTCGTAGTCATCAATCGAAAGTGCCGTGCGCCATGTATCCCCATTTCGCTATGCCAAAATTAAGACTAACGATATAGTAATTACTGATTTCAATCTTGTTCGGCATTCATACATATGTTACCACAGTAGATTTCTACTGGCGGCTTTCGCCATAATTGTTCATAATTATTTTGGTACAAACCGGCTTCCCTTGACGCGACGGTGTTGGCAATGTTTCCACACAGAAAAATGTCATAAAATTATAACCATCTCTTTTAAGCCCCACAGTGAGCTATTCTGGCGGTTTAGCAAGGAAAGTACCGTAACAAAGATGCGACAAACGCATCACTGGCTTCAAGCATGTTCGCAAAGGCAAAACTGCGTGATAAATAAAAGCAAGTATCGGGTCCTGTTTCATGTTACATTTCCTGGCGTGCGATGATAAGTCGTGTACAAGATTAAAAGACCTCCTGGACAGAATTTTTTTAGAGGGTAAAGCTCCTCATGAACTATTGTTTAGTTGTCGAAATCCAGAAGTTTTTCTTGCAAAACCATGTTTGTTCTGTTTTTGTATCTATTGTCTAATTGTGCGTCCTTTCGACAACCGAAAATTTGTTCGCAGATCCAAGACCTTGTACTTTTTTTGCAACCAAAAACTGTGTCCTTGTCGAAAATTGGTTGTCGAAAATTTGGTTGTCGAAAAAAATGCACTCCTAGTATTGGGTGCACTTTCGACAACCAAGCTTGCGAGGTAAAAATAGCTATCTACAAAACGGTATTTGTCCGCAGATCCTAGACCTTGTACTTTTTGCAACCAAAAGATGTGTCCTTTCTCCAAAAATGGTTGTCGAAAAATTGGTTGTCGATAAAAAAAAAAATGCGCTCCTATGCTTCGGTTTCTGTGACACTTTGTATTATACGCGTGACCCTTCTTTTCATGTTGTGTCACACACACATAGAGACTACTGGTTCTGTGCACAGCATGTGTAAACAGAACTGATTTCAGCTCCTGAAACGACTCCCACCGTTAAAATGGGGGGTGGGTGGGTGGGTTTTAACGGTGGGAGTCGTTTCAGGAGCTGAAATCAGTTCTGTTTACACATCTGTCACAGAACCAGTAGTCTTTATGTGTGTTACGCTCTGCCGACCTATTTTTATTTTTGACACTGAAAACCAGCGATTGTGTAAAATGAACACCCGGCATTTCAGCTTTCTTACGGAAGATTCACGTTCGCATTTCTGGTTCTAATACATGTTAAGTATCCGTTTTGAATCAAACAAAGAGCTTTGCGCAAAGATCATGAAATTGATTTTTTGTCGTTTTTGGGCCGTAAAAAATATTATGCGCAATTAGATTTTCAGCTGCTGAAGAATGAGACCAAGAGTGACTTAATTTAAAGCATTTTGATCAAAACAATACAACTAGACAACATAAAGCACGTACTTTGCAAATTAGTGCACTTTAGCGACACAAAAACAAACCGGCGGTTTGGAGTAATTAAAAACTCACTAACCTTCCTGTCAACACTCTCATCAAGTCTTTTAACAATGAATAGCCTGCAAAGGTGAATCAATGCTCCCGGAACTTTGCAAAAAATCAGAAATCAAAATTGCCTGTTATTGGTCAAACAAACGTTTTGAGCTTTTGTTGTGCAAATAACGCAAAGTCGCTAACTGTAATTTCGTAAGCAAGCACAGGACAGCGAATAATGTCGGCGGTCTTTTCAGAAACTTGTACTATTTATTTATTCATTCCTGATGGTGGACGGCGGCTGTTCAAATTATCACGCGGACGTTCCCTCTCATCTATCCACGAGTAGAAAAAAGAGGGAATCTTTCGTCTTGCAGCATAGTTCATTTGCTTGCAAAATGAAAGTCAGCATCAAGCAATCCACTATCAGTTTAACCAAACTGCGCGAATTGAGGGCTTTTGGGCCGCGGCGATAGATATGATTATGGGTGCAGTTAAGTTGCCCTCGAAGGAAATTTAAAATAATCGGCAGCAAGATGTCAATTCCAAATTTTCGTATCAAAAACATTCAAAGGAAAACACAGTTCTATTCTCATCATAAAGAAAGCAAATTAGGCCAAAATGTTCATATCACTAATTGAGAAAAGAGTTCCTTTGTCAGTGAGGTGTGAATGAATCTCGTAGAAGTGTCAATGAATTCTCTTTATAAATGAAAGATAAATTTCAAGAATTCGCATGTATGCCAACAAAAATCCACCTCACGTTGATTTTTATTCTAGGGACATCATCTTGCTGAAAGCTGGCTGGAAGTACTTGCCGTAACTTCATGATTACAGAAGATGCACCCGGCACGCTTAATTCTGACTTGGGCCTGACGGCTAAATTATCGTGCGGGATATTTTTCCACATTCTACGAATATAAAATTAACCACTGGATACGTCGATGATGAAAAGCTAGTTTGTTAATCAAGGATCATCTGTGTTCGTTTTTACCCTCTAAATATAAATGCAGCTACTTTACTCGTATAAAAACGCGGATCAAAGGCGAATCGAGGGCTTTGGTCGCCGCGAAAGTTATTTTACAAATGTGAATTATGAGTGAAGTTGGGTCATAATATAATATTCCACAATGTTTATTAATATAGCAACAATAATGAGCATTTTATCTTAATTGTTATCGGAAATGACAAAGTCTAACTTTGAAAGCTAAATTCTCAGACGTGTTAAACTTCTGTTTCCTTTAATTTAGAAAGATCGACAGCCTATAAACTTATAATTTTAAAACTGCAAGGTTTTCAACCTCATCTGATCGGCATGAACAATTCATTCAATTGTCACAGCAATTTACTTGTCATATATTCTGCGCATTAACTAGGTAAACAAAACATAAGATTAGAATGGACCAGCTCATGAATGCATAAATTGTTGAATGCTCTGACAGATGTTAAGTTCTTTTAAAAATCTGAATTAAAATGTGTCTCGCCACGGGAAGCGTTTATTAGTGCTTTTTCGTATGGCGAGGAGGAGCGTTTCCATTCCTGTATTTGGGACGAAATGAGCCTCGACATCGAAGTAAACGTTTCACTGGCTCTTTTCGTGTTGCTAGGAGTTAAGGTAGACGTCCTGACACGCTTTCTTGATATTTTCATTTTTCCCTTGGTTGTAATTCCAATATTCTTTTTCAGATTTCAGGTTCACAGGAATGCTCATTAGCCACAGGTAAGGTTTTTACCGGAATATAAAAGACAAACACATTTTTCACTGTTGTTTCCTTTCGATATCTGCATGGAGGCAATTTAACAAACGTAAACAAAAGGCAATATTTCTGCAAGCGTATGCATGAGTTTTCTATAGTCATCGTCTGCAAATATACAACGAAGATTGCCGAAAATTGAACTTCTACTTGCCGCGAATTGAAACGAACAAATAACGTGAGTTGGTTAACGATTGCATTCGGTATATAATAATATATAGAAATATCTAATTTTGTATTTTTATTGCAGATATCTATTTTGACTTGCATGGTCTCCTATTTTGTTATTTTACTTTTTGCCGGAAAGCTCGAGGGGGGTACGAAAGGCGCTTTCTTGTTGTCAAATTTTCATCATAACAAGTTATTTTACCGCACAAGGATCTTAATTTGTTTTCTTTGAAAGACGTGACGAAAACACAATATCAAGAGTAGTTGAAAATTCAGCAGCTGTTACCAGACTTTTTAAGTGAAGCAATACCTGAATTTTTTTCTGTAGCCACAGTAAAGATTAATAAAATTACGTGAAATGAAAAAAGAAAAATGTTCGCATTCAGTCGTTGACTCAGGATCAATGGTCCCTGCATGAGCAGCGACATACTGATGCTTATTTATCATCGTCACTGAATGGGGAAATTCTTCACATAAACTGACAGTTTTCCACATTTGCATATACACAATTTCATCCGTCATTCTGTAGAAAGAGCCAGAATTTTCATTCCGCGGTCCATAATAACATCCACTTATATGAGCACGTGCATAAAATACTTAACAGTTAGTGTGCCAATATGGTGAGTTCAAATTAAACAGCAAGTATAATTAGAATAACAAATTACCAGCGTATGTCTTGTCATTTCACATCCCGAGAAATAATAATCAGCATCTTTTGAACAAGTGTTCAACATCCCTTGAATATCTTTTATTACGAAGGAAATAGTTTCTTTTTTAAAAAAAAAAAAGAAAGAAAGAAAATTTTTTGTTTGGTCGAGAATCTCCTAGAAAAAAGTTTACCATTGTTAGATTGACAGGAAATGTTTCTTTTTTCCTCAATAGATAACCGCTTTGACTGACACTAGTATGGTTCAGTAATGTGATATTCTATTATTAACACTCTAATGCGGAAAGCCAGCTATGAATGAAAGTTAATCCTCCGTATGAAAAAAGATGGTGACTGGTACATTTATCCATAGTTCTTAGCGAACGGAAACCTTAACAACGTTCATAAAAATGTACAGAAAAGTTATAAAATCTTCAAACTTAGGCTACACAATGTCCTTAGTACAGGGACAAATATTGTAAAAATTTGGTTTCCTTTGTGCCTCGTAGGCTGTGTTAGGTTCGCAAGGTATTGTGGTAAAATGTACAGCCGCCATCTTTTTTCCTACGGTGGATTACATTCTCATAATCTCTCTCCACATGGCCTAAGCACCAGGTAAACAGCTTGAACTGGTCGGCATTTCCGTAGATTTTAATATGTAAACAGTCCATGTTAAGGAAGTTCGAGACCAAAATGTTCCCACATACAGGTAGTAAGATAAAGATCAACTTTTGCCGAAAAGTAAAAAAACAAAATGGGGGATCACCGCGCTCGTTTTCGAAATAGGACGCATTGCAGACCATGCGTTATTAGAAGTTTTTATTTCAAGACGATCTTAGCGTACGACTATCAGCAATAAAAAAGTTACATTAATGACATTCAGATCAGGTAAACGGACTCAGTTCAACACAACTAAGCCATAGCAGTACGCCTGGAAAATGAATTCATATAAGCCTTGCCGTCCACTTTCGAAGAAAACTTTGATCACAGGAGAACAGAAATGGCGAAATATTTGTAACTTCTCACGTAGATAGTTTGTCTGTTTTATTTTAAAATGGAGAAAATCAGGGAAAGAAGTGATCTATGAAAAGAAAAGAGGACACCTATCATTTAAAAAAGTAAATTGCGTGCAAAGTTAGCGCACCCAGTGCCAAGCATATACTTGCTTATATTTCTTCCTTAGCACGCGCACTTGATGTATTATAACGAGGCGTGACGTTGCGACATGAATTACGTGCGCAGTAAGGATGCGCAGAAACGATGGGCGCGAACGTGCAGCTTCGTGACGAAAAGTTGTAGGATCGAAGTGTCAAGCATACGGGCGCGACGAAACCGAATGGGAGTCTGGCAATTGATTGGAATTTGCTCATTGATAGAAAATTGATATAGCGACGAAGGCAATACATTTGCATTCGGCAACGTTACGACGACGAACAAGAATGGCATACCGGAATGCCAGGCTTTCCTGGCATTCCGGTGGAAGTGTGAAGACTGGTTTGTCATTTTTTTTGTCGTTATTTTGGCCCGGTCAAAAAAGTATAAAGGTAATTTTATTTGATCTCATCCATCGTTTACAACACGGCTGTGTAAATCTAGGGTACACGTTTTTGAATTCTTGTGTAAAAAGACTTCCTACCAGACAATTTAGCTTTTTGATGTAAAAGCTGATTTTAAACTGTCAAAACAGTTTTTGAAATTTTGAATAGCGGTTTGAAATAACGTGAGTCACGATCAGCCTTACGTACATATTGTCTGTAAACTTTAAACCCGGCGTGATATACTATCGACGCTTTTCCTGCCACTGCTCTTGTAAGCGGCCAGCTCCAGTTACGACCACCTTTGTTAAAGATGATTTCCAGTCCGTACTGCGCACTCTCGAGAGTTTGTTTGCTTTTTAGGTTTTGTCTCATGTAAGACATCACAAAATGTAAACATTTCGCAACTACTTACATGAAATAAATTCAAAGTTTCAAAACAATCGCCATTATGGATGCGATGCGGCCGAAGCTTTATGCTTCGTTCTTTCTCATATCACTTGATAAAACAACTTCGCAGCTGTAAAAATCAATGAAGCTGTTGGAAAAACAATTTGGAAGGCCTCAAAGATAAGGTATGTGCTTTGTAACGAATATCGCATTCCATTGAGTGAGCCGTTTATAATGTTTATAAACATTAGGGTGCTGAGACTGCGCAGTACGGACTGGAAATCATCTTTAAACTATGTTTGCACTCTCATTCAAGCTCTGTAAAGAAAAGCTCTCGTGAGCGATCGTTCCCTTGAGTGACCGCGTCCAATTTTGGAAATTACCAACTTGCCGTTTAATTTACTTTTTTTAAGCTCTCGCAAGCGACCATTCCAAGAGTCTGATATATTGACTTATGAGACACAGTACTGAATATGTGATTCCGGGAGGTTTTCAATCCTTGTGGATTAAATGGCTGTACATTTGTGAAATAAAGTGATATTCAATATTAGAGCTACTAGACTATTATTATAACAACTATTTACATTTCGCTTGCTTTATGCTAACTGTACTCGTAAAACAGCTCTCGTCGGTACGACCACTTTTTCGAATTCTCGAGGTAGTCGCTGCTTACGAGAGCTTCGACTGTATTACCCAAACCGAACGTTATCAATTGTATGCTGCCACTAGATAGTTTTTACCTAATAATATTCATTTAACTTTCCCATCTAACAGTAATGTGTACTGAAAACAACAAACTTCGGACCACCAACAGTTTCGAGCTACTCCATGGCAACTTCTCCTGGAAATGCACTCGTCGTTCTCTACAAATTGATTTGAGCTGCAAAGCATCGCAACAAAAGAATGCAACCCGAATGTGCTGTGAAGTTTCTATCCAAAACAAAAACAACACACTCACAAGAAGACCAGGTATTCCTTTTTGTGCTCGTATGTTTATTTGTTTGTTTGACTGCGTCTGAGATTCGGATTCATTCTGCACATATCACTATTGAAGGACATTTTCTGACCATTACTTTGATTTACATTTGTACGATTTCGAGATTTTATTATATACTGGGAGCATACGCTGTGGATGTTTCTAAACATAGTAATAAGCCATTTTCTCACCTATCCATTTCATAACTGAAGACAGGACAATAGCTGTAGGAAAGTGAGAAAACACATATATAGCACAAGAATGGAGACAAGCAACATACTCGGCTGGTGTTTCGTGTTCTACTAACCGTGGGCAAAGCTTGCTATGAACTTGCTTCATTATCGTGCAATGGAAAGGAAAATCCAAAAAGTGTTGAAGGCGAAGAAACATCAGCTAAAAAAAAAAAAAGTTAAAATATTCAAAGTTTTACCAGAACCGAAATTTTAACTTCTTGACATCTTGTCACCAAATCAAATTCAGATTTGATGAACTGCAACCCCCTCCCATCCTCTTAATCCTGTACGTCTTCCTAAAAATAATTGTTTTACTTTGCTTTGAAGAATCTTTTCAATTTATCCCTTATATTTGGTGTCATGCGGCACTAAAATATAGCAATTTCTTTAATCAACCGGGACATTGTCCCTTTAAATGCTAAAACGTTTGTTTGATCGGAATCACCCTACGACTGAAATAGATATAAGATTGGGACACTACTGCAGCGTTTCCAGTAACAGGCATAAATGAAACTCTTGTTTATTTTAATAGCTTCCTGCAAAGGGATTGTTAGAACGAAGAAATTCAACACAGACCACAATCCAGAGGTTCGAATCTTCAATTGTGAATGGGAATGGTCTTCTCTTAACATATCGCTACATATCAACGTCTCACGGAAACATGGCATATATTACCCTTGCACTGCACCGCATAACAATACATATCTTCAAACTTGCCACAGTAAGTTATTGGTTTTGCTTTATTAATTTACCCTTGGCAGCAAAAATCATGATCATGCAATTCTGTATATAAACATCTCCTGTCTTCCTTCACGGTTCTGACCAAATAATCGTCAGAAAGCTTCAGAAGCTGGTAAACAGTTACTAAGAAGTACATATCTCTTGATTAACAACCTTTAATTATAATGGCAGAAGCGTCGCACTTCTCAGCGTTTTTTCTGTAAATTCTATTTTTTTTTTTTTTGTTTGTTTTGTTTTTTTGCTTTCTTGTAGAAAGTAAATTTGACTATTTGGTTAAATGCGTGGGTTTTTCTCATTTTCAGTGACACTAAGCACAACAGCAACTACCTTGACTACTGGTTAGTACGCCCGAAAAAGGGAATAATTTCCTTCACCTTTCTTTTCTAAGCCACGTTTACCTGAGTCAGTTTGCTACAAGTATCAAATAAAGGTTGTTTTCTATCTTGAGGAAGGAATACTGTTCAGGCCTCAATTGATCGAAAAATCTTTATTTGCTTACTTCCAGTGACCCGGAGCACTACAACAAGCTATTTGCCTTCCGGTAAATACACAAGTTGAATGTTTTAAGACATTGGCACAGGTGGTCACAAATTCAAACCACTAATAGATGAAACATAGCTTTAGAGTCATGATTAAGACTCTGAGCTAAAATCCAGTCATCTATATCTACAATTTTGACTTGCAGTCAGGATCAGCCTGAAAACTTCCTGATGGTGAGGTTGTCTCCTGGCTAAAGATATTTTATTATTAGTCATCCATCTGGCCGGACATATACTGGAACCTGGCCTCCGTAACGCTCTATCATACATCTAGTATTTCTGCAACCATAAAAATTCACGCAATATGTGACAATTAGAGCGGCTTAAAATTATTGCTCGAAAACAAACTCTGTGGGTTTTAATTTTCAGAGACACCAAATACCATAAGCTTTTTGTCCTCCCCCGTAAGTAGATAATTGACGTATGGTGAGATGTGCGTCCCTATGGCTTTAATTAATTTGCATCTACGTGCCCGCTGAGCCCACTTAATCTTTCATGAACTGAAGGTTTATTGCCAACGCTAAAAGTTCTGATCGAACGATAATTAGTTACTTGTAAGATTTGTCAGTTTCTTCCCTAGCACCATATTGTTATTTAGAAACTTAACAAAGACAGTCGATGTCATGCATTTGGGGAAGGGATGACGAAGTTAAAGGACATAAATACTGTACATGTTTGCCGTAACAATTATCTTTTCATTCGACAGCTAAACGGACAACTGGTTCCTCTGCCATCAACGAGACATTGACTTCTGTTGTAAGTCCACATTATTTTTGGTTCTTCACTAGTAGTGCAATATCATGTCACATGTTGTCACACGGGCCACAAAGGAGCATGGGATTTTTTGCCAGTAATAAGAAACTTTTTCCATCCTATTTTAATACAACTTGTTTTATTCAGCGGTTTGATATTTGACAAGATTGCGAAGGATTCAGGGGTTTGTGTTATGCTCTCATTGCCGGATGCTTTTCTATTATTTCAATATTTCACCCGACGTCGACATGATTTTCGATGCACTGACGATGCAAGTGTATTTAGACCCATCGAAATATATGAATTCCGCATTTTCTGGGACCGTGTGAACAGCATGTCCGGATTTTGGAGGTGTTTGAAAACAGCGGTTCTATGGCAGCCTCAATTCAAAAATTATCATAGTTTTAGAACCCAAGCTATTACTTTGTGCTTGCCAGGGAAAAACCTTGACCAAATCCGTTCACGGCGAAACAAGTAGGAATTGTTCAGCTACTTTGGTAAGTGGTAACGATGGAGTCCTTCATTAGCTGATTTTCCTTATATAATTATTGTATTGTTAATAATCAGGTATCTTTTTGTTGTTGTTGATTTTAGCTGTTGAAGATTAAATATAGTTAAAGTCAATAGTTCGTTTGTTAATTGTTTTATTACTTTGCTTATCATTTTGAAAATTTCTATGATTTCAAAATTCCTGACCAACGGGAAAACTAAATGCGATTCCAACTTTATTCGCCAGATTCAAGAGTTACTTATGAAAATAGAGGAGACAGTCCGTCTATTCCTGAGTAGAATTCTCAATACTCCTGCTACTGTGCTACCATCATTCGTCGACAGGTTCATAGGTAACAGTGTTCCAACTTTTATGTTTTGTTTTAAAACACCATATATCACTTCATTTCTGAGAGACTATGCGCTCTTCAGTTGCTACCATATACATTTAGGTGCATGTCTCGCGTTCAAGCGATGTAGCACGTCCGGTTTAAACTGTAGATACCTGAACTCCCGTACCATATTAAACCTTATCGGGTTTGCTATTAAACTAAATCAAGAACTTTGAAATAAAACTGATCAATTGTCGAATTTCTCACGATTTCTGAGGTCCGTTCCAAACGCCGCTCCATTCATGCGCCGAACCTAACTTATGAGTTAAGTACGGCAAGAAGAGCGGCGTTTGAATCATTTTCGTTCGGTAGGTTAGGTTTGGTGCAGCAAACAACGTTAAATTCGGCAGGGTCTGTCGCACTATGCGACTTTGGAACGGCAGCTGATTCATACGGCGTTCTCCTCATGTGTCGCACCTAATGCATAAATTACTGTAATGTATTTTTCATATAACGGGATTCGTGATTGGCTCAAAATTGAGTGGCGTGACCAGTCATGCATGAAGCTTGAAGTCGTCGCTAAAAATATTAGGGACCTTAAGGGCCTGATTACATGGCGAATTTCAGCCCGGCTAGGGGGCTGAAATTTTGTTGCGATTACATAACGAATTTCAGCCCGGGCTGAAATATTAGCTTCGGCGCCAAATATGAAATTGTGTGCGAAAAGTCTCCAGAGAATCAAAATGGCGCCGAGAACACGAATCGTGAAAATAGGCGCATTGCTTCTCTCGTAGTTTGACCTTTTGTTGGCGCTCAGTTTTTAACTTTTTGGGATAGTAACACCCTACAATGATGATGGAACTGAAACGAAACCTTAGCCAGAAAGACGTACTTGCGTAGAAAGAAAATATGTCCTCAAGCTTGCCGAGTTCATGTCCTCCCTGACGGCCTCGTGCTGTTTAACCTTGTCTCGATGTTCTTATATTCCATCTAAGCTTTAAAATTAGAGAGATTCTCTATTTTATCGCCTTTATTCTACTGAGATCGCTTCTCCTTCGTAGCGGGCGCCATCTTATTTCCTGCTTTTCAGCCCGGGCTGAAATTCCGTTTCGATTACATGGGATTTATTCAGACTTTTTAGCCCGTTTGCCCGGGCTGAAAATCCTAGCCCGGTTTGTAAAACCGGGCTAGGATTTTCAGCCCGGGCTGAATTGCGGCCCGGGTTGAATCCTTCTCCATGTAATCGCCAATTTGATTTCATGAGAATTTGTTTCAGAAGCCGGGCTGAAATTTCAGCCCGGCTAACCAGGCTGAAATTCCAGCCCGGGCTGAAATTCGCCATGTAATCAGGCCCTAAGATACGAGGACGGGAAGGCCAGGACGGCAACGGCAGTGGACGCGGGAAACTTTCGCGGGTCCCGTCGTGTCGCCAAGAACAAAATGCTTAAGATGTGTACTTTCGCAAAGGACGGCGACGTCAATAATTCGAACTTCGTACAAGCTATTCACAGAAGCAGTGACATCCTTTAGACTATAAAAGAGGTGGTAGAAATCTTGTCTTATTAAGCTTACTTTAAACTATAGTGAACAGCGATGCTGAATTTCTTTTCCTTTATAAGCGAAGCAAACATCGGTCAATATTTTAATAGAGAAACCAGAATTTCCGTATCAAAAAATTAAACGAACAATCTGATCGACCTGCTTCAGATTGCTTGTTACCACCACAGCAATTGAGAATTCTGTCGCCGAAGAACCCTGACTTTTGGTGAACGTTTCAATTTCCATCTGTAATTGCTACAAGCATTAAAAAAATAAAACAAACGCTGCACGAAGTTCCGGGTAGTATGAAAAAACAACAACTAAACGTCAATTTGAAAATGTGTATTTTATTTGCTCGATAGATGCTCCATGGCATTCATTCTTACAACATTTTATCAACTGTACTTACACGGATGTATTCCCAATGAATACAGTTTGTATTGAGCTTGCACACTCTTGATAGCGACGGAACAGTGACTGCAGAAACACAAACGAACAGACGAGGAATATTTTTATTCACATTTTCGTATCTCAACGAGGTATTCTAGACTACAATCACGAAAAATGTGAACCTTATAAACATTCCTATCAATATAACTGAAAATAAGGTCCATTGGAACAGTTATCGGGGCAAAACAAGTGCAAAATACTCACGTTTTTGATACGACGGCTAGTCGAACGAAATTGCGTCCTCGACGAGACGAGGACGGCAGAGGGATGAATCGAGAGTTCTCTGGCGCATGCCCAGTTGAGTTAATTTACTTCCGGTAACCGTCCTAGCTCGTCCCGTCCTGGTATCTTAAGGTGCCTAATAACGACAACAAAATATGCCTTCGATTCATGAGAAACGGGACTGTATAAGCGAGTTTCTTTAGCGCAAATTCATCTTTTGCTTTTTCTTCGTGAGAATAGCCCAGCTTATGAGATTTCCCTTAAACAAGTCGAATTAACCGGGACAAAACCTGTCTAAATACAAATCCTGAACCTTGAATTTGAATTTGCTTCCCTAAATATTGCTATAGCAGCGAAATGTTAGTCACAGCTTTTCTATTTGAACAGAGTTCTTGAATTCAGAAGGCATATTTTCTCGTCGAAAATAGTTACCACCGGCTTCCCGAATTAAGTTCGACGCAAGTACGACGTCTGAAGTAGCCGTCGCTCCAAAGTCGAACTTAATCAAGTTTGGTTCGGCGCGTGAGTGGAGCGGCGTTTGGACCGGGACGATCACTCCACATTTTTGTTTCGTTTCCTCAGAAACGAAACGGTACTGTTTTCAGTTCAGGGGTGACTTTTAATATCCAATCAGAGTAAAGTTCGTAATTGTTAATGTAAATACGGTGGAAATTCGGTCATCGCAACAAAATGTGGCGTTCCGAACATTTCAATTGCTGCTTTATTCGAAAATGGGAAATTACGACTGAAAATCTTGTTTCTCGTTATTAAAATACACAAGGAAACTACACACTTGACTTCTATTCGGATAGTAATAGTGAAAAGGAAGTTTATTTTGGAGGTAGAGAGACCGCCAGACCACGCGATTTGTCAACTAATGCGATGGTCTAAGCCGATCTTTTAAGCCGAGCTGGTTTCCATGAAAACACCGATAGCATTTGTATTTTAACTTCATAATATTCAAGCGAAAGTAGAGGAATAATTGCACAACTATTGTCACACATGAGGCGTCCTTTTTGAAAAGAAAAATATATCGCGTCACTGACAACGAAACGTAGAGTGCCGCATCCATTCGAATCAAGGACTGCCCGGCACAGAAATGAAAAAATTATGCGTCAAATGCTTTTGCCTCTTAACTTTGTTTACCCTCACACACAATACTTTGAATTTCTGAAAAATTTGGCGGGGCTGTGCGGCTCGCTTCCCAAAGCACTTACCCTATTTAAGACCAAAGTCTGCGATTTTTCTAACCTATTTATGGCCTGACCCTTAAATTAATACCCTGTTTCAGACCTGCCGTAGTTTTCTAGTTCAGAATGATGTAAAGGTATTGTGCATGGCTTTAGTTGCTGGTCTTATCGATAATGATGAAAAAAGTTGCTTCTTCTAAAAAACATACCTAATTCAAGACTAGAGTACAAAAACCATACCCAGTTTGAGACCAAAATGAGCAAAATCGATACTCTACTTCTGAATAAAATGTCTTAAAAGAACATGTCCCTCTGAAGCTGGACATACCTATATAGCCGATATAAGGGAGCACCCCCTCCCCTAGGGCAGAGACAAAGTGAAGTATCACAAGTAAATACATTTCGAAGCGCGTTGACTGTAATAACTGATACATGTGTAGACAACTTGAATTAAGTAGCCCTTGTTCTTTTACAATAGGTTAAGTACTAAACCTCACCTGGACGAAAAACCCCAAGCTCCGGCAACTGGGCAGATCAGTGCAGTGCAAAGCGGCGCATTAGCACATCTCCACCTCACCCCAGCACTTCTCATGCACAAGATATCAAAACCCCAGCCTTTCTCGACTTTGAATATCTTTCCGGAAACGAAACACTATTTCTTTCTGAGAAATAGCTTCTTGTCTAAGATATCAGTATACCCCAAAGTTGACCATTTGTCAAAAAAAATGTTTTTCGCTTTTTCAGATAGTTCAAATGTTCAAAATGTTCAAATGTTGTTGTTTATAGTGGTCAATGCGCTTAGCTACACCTAGCTAGTTCACAGGCATGCTACTTTAAATGAAAGAAACAAATATATCAACTAAACGTATTTGGCTTAAAAATCCCAACTGGCGGAAGGCAGACCAGTTGGCTATTTACAAGAATGACCGAGGAGTTGAACTAGGGTCTACCGAGAAACAACCCCAGCTAAGTGGTCAGAGTGGAACTTGAACCCGCGACCTCCGGATTTCAAGTCCGGCGCCCTAACCACTCCGCCACGCTGCCTCCAAAACCTAGTTACTAGTTCTTATTACGATGATGATCTTTCATTTCAAAAGCATTTGTATGAAAAAATATTGATTCTATGCAAAGTTATAAATGAAAAACGTTTCTTTGCATTTATAACTGTCGACGGGTTGTCACGATAAGTAAACTTGCATTAAAAGTTGCGTGACAGATAGCAGCGTATTAACGAATGCCAAAGTTTGTTTGGTATTGTCGATGAGCTAGTCTGGGTGTTCTCCTTTTGTAGATTGTTGATTTAAGGTGGCTGAACACAGTTTTTGATACCTGTGTTTCATTCGACTTTTTCTCTAAAACCCTTGATGTCTCGGTCGCCAAAATGGCAGCAAGCACTGAAGTTAACAACACAAACTTTGGTTTTTCGAAGGTTTAGCTAACGTATGTGCCGTTGCCATGGCAACATGAATAAAAAGAAACAGGCCTTTAAAATCGGTTTTGTTTATTTGTAGAAAATCTGGTCATTAGATTTTCTTTATAATTTGCATGCAACAAGCTTGTAACGATTCTCACAAGTTAACACCTTTTTGTTAATAATTTAACAGAGAGATTTTTAATTATCCCTTGTTGAAGGTTCACTGGAATATCTAGAATTTCCTTTGTTAAAGTTCAATTAGTTTCAATACTCCAGCTACTTATTTCCTGAAAAATTTTCGTGCCAAATTTCGTGAAATTCTAACGAGCGGTTCTCGAGAAATAGGCGTATTTCCGAGTGCAAATTTTCATTCAATCGCAACGTTTTGACTTTACTACGCATGCGCTGCATTTAACTGGGTTCTTTCGGTAACGAAGAAAAAGCTGAGAATTGCCGGGGTTTTGCATCGTTACCCTTTCTAACATATCTCTGTGATAAAAGACTAAAGCCATCAATACACTGCGTTCAGTTATAGAGAAAAATAGCACAGATAGTGTGGGTGTTGAGTAAATAACATGATCGCTCTATTGACGGCGTGTTTGTCTTTTGCAATCCATGTGCGCGCTTCGAATTACCTCAGCAAAAGCGCGCGCGAAAACTGTGTTAGGTCACCTTAAGCTTAAATATGTCGTTGAAGAAACGCAAAAGTTCGTGTCCATTTGCAAGCACGAAGAAAGTATCACAGAAGAAATAGTCGGTGAAAAAGGTTTAAAAAACATTCGATCAGAATTGGGCTGATGCGTTAGCTGCTAGCGACAAAGGTCCCTGCTTCGAGCAGGAGAAGTTGCTTGCACTGGACGAGGAAGACGTTTGACATTTTCTAAGCATTACTTCCCTGGCGCTTTCGCCGTTCGAAGCGGTAAAAGTAATAAACGTAAACATCTCAACTCGTGGGTTTCCTTCTAAGCTAAGGCGTTTTAGTTTAAAATCGACAAGAAGAAGAAACAGAAGCGAAAATTATTTTCTTACTAGCCTGGGCGCACAAGCGGTGGAATTCAGATCTATTGTTGACGTAAAATGAGCCTTCACTTGGTCGATCAACGCTCATTATTTTCACTTGTTTTGTGTAAATCTCTTTACACCGGAAGAACGCCCCAAAGTACTTTCCTTCATATCTGGAAACGAAAATTTCAGTGAGTGAAGCGAACATTTTGAGTTCGTTTCCGGCGAGTTTTCAACGTTTGTCGCTGAAAGTTCAAGAGAATGTTGCCTGATAATCAGGCAAAGAAACAGTGTCGGGAAATTTTTAGTTTTTGCTTCTTTCAAAAGTTACGACTATTGTAGTGAAAAGAATGCATGTTTTATCAAAACTCAAAGTTGAACTACGTGTCATAAACAAACCAGAGAAGTAATCAAAATTTCCCGACACCGCTTTTATAAACCAAGGTGATTAGTGTACCTCCGTACTTTGGGAAATAGGGCGCTATATTCGGAAACCTTAACCTTTTTTATTTTAATAAATATACCTTCGTAATCAACAATTCTTAAGCTTTCAGAAAATGCATACTTTACAGGGGTTTGTGTCAAACGTCCGACTGTAAAGTGGCCCCAACAAATGATGGTCATTTGGGGTACACTGATACCTTAATCTATTTGGAAAATGCTCTACACCTCAGTTCCACCGCAAATATATATGGCAAAAACGTAGGTACATTTGTTTTTTAGCGCTTTGGGTCTTGAAACTGTTCTCTGCCTTTTTCCAATTCAAACACCCATAGGCCAAGGGGAACCTCAGATTCCCTCTTTTTCTAGTGGGTTTTTTCTATTTCCCCTTGATTTATTTTCGGTAGTCGCCATGAATAATCAGCATTTAAGTTCCATATCTAGTGTTTACAAAGGAAACAAGCAAATGGGCTATATTCAGTATAATCGTATCTCTAACACAATTCTCGATCGTGATTGGTTCTCCGCGCGCGATCACGTGGGTGTCCAAATACAGGTATCCGGGGTATCCAATTTGAACTTTTTGTAATTGGATACCTACAATTGGATATCCACGTGATTTTCACGTCAATTACGCTTGCTTTAATGGCTTTCTTCGCAATGTTTCCTACAGTTTTCAAAACTCATGAAAAGCGCTACAGACGTTTTCGCTCAAAAGAACCTCCCAAAAGACATTATAAATTCAGAAATTTATTATAGATAAAATTAATTAGTAGTTGGACCTCGTGTCGTACAATTCAGGGAGTAATCGTGCTCTTATTTTCAAATCTCGCGATTACTCCCTGAATTGTACTCAATTCGGTCCAATTACTATTACAAATTGTTTACGACTTCTTGGAAAGAACAATCTACTTTAGAAACCTGACTGTGTTCGTGTCAACCAATGATACTTCTTCATTAAGAGCATATGTGTACAGTGTGACAATGTTTTATAATCATGTATACATATTTTATTACGTTCCAAAACAGAATTACATGGAATTATTACAACCAACGCCAATGATTCATTGATGGTTCCAGATCCCTTGGAGGAAAAAGAATCACAGGGAACATTTAGTTTACAGCGCGGCTCCATAGATATCGGTAGAGGTTAGGGCGATAACACTGGTGTAACATTTATCTCACACGTTTCTAGTTGAAATTAAACTGTTTTGTTTTTAGCAATTTAGAAACGGAAATATTTCACCTCTCAGTTTTGTGTACTTTGTATTTGGTAGGTCGACTTGGAATAGTAACAGTTGTATTTAAATTCAGCGCGCTTTGCAATGATACACGAGATTTGGGATTGGATTCAGCAGATACAAATAGGCAAGTTGATGGCACTGATTCAACATATCAATAAATTGTTCAAGATACAAATTCTCTCTGCTTGTCTTCATGCATTTCTTGTAGCAGAATCACAGGAAATTTTGTCCTTTGATTGTCCATTAGCGTATCAGTTTCTTCAGCTCTCTTTTAATTTCTGTCCTTTGCGCCCCTCGTGATATTTAATATTTTCATGTGGCTTACACTTTGGATTGAAATAAAGCATTAAAATAGAGCACCGACGAACCATTTTGTTAAAAAGCAAGAGATTTTAGAAGATTGTCATATGTTTTTAATTCCTTACTTCTGTCTTTGGTAAAAACAAAACCACCGTTTCAAGAACTCAAAAGGAACGCCAATGCTGAGATTAACTCAACAAAATTTTTTGTTTTTACAGATCTTCATTATTACAATCTCCGATAGTTTCAGTGTTGGCAATGACTCAGAATGGCAGCGTAGGTGCGCTTCAAAGAAACGCCACTCTCAGGTTTAAGATTAAGGTGAATTAGTGATGAAAGTTTTTGTTATTATAGTTATAAGGTCTTAATAAATCGATTTGTAAGTGCAAATGGTTATGCTGATAATTTAACGAGTGGGGAAATTTCTTATAAATCTGCTGCATTTCAACCATATGCTAGTTGCCGTTTAATATTGTTAATACAATGCCTGCTTTAACTTATTCTTTCCTTTCTCCCTGCCCTTCTGTTTGCTACATTTGCACATTACCTCTTTTACTTAGCTTGGTCCTTTGCATGCTCAAGCAAGTTGTAGAAATAATTATAGTGTGGAATGGTTACTTTCAGAGAACGGAAGGATCGTCTATACGATGCATGTTCCTGAACCATACTTCCACGTAAGATCCTATGTTTTTATGTATCTTTTCTCTAAAAAGCAAACAAAATAAGGAAGGTGTGTCGAGCCTCCCTTGTCATGAAAACAAAAGAACAACAGACAGGCGAAATGGTTAGTATTCCACATAATTACCTTCTTAATCAATCTCTGGAAGATTTACTTAATGCTAGTGCTGTATAATGACTAAAAAAAAAGTCATGGATTTATACGTTAAATATATTATTACAAATATAGTTCATTTTAACGAAAATATTTCATGTTAATCGTTGTTGCTTTCTTTTTTACGTAGCTCTAACAAGTCTTTCTGGTCTGATAACGGTATGACATTTGTAGACAACAGTGAAGACAACTTCACAACATGCTTGACGGATCACCTCACCAGTTTTGCTGTTCTTATTGATTATAACAACGACGACGAGAAAATACAGGTATGAAAGGTACTTGATATGGAACAAACTGCACGAGTATTACATGCAAGATCGGAGCCTGTGTTACATTTTGTAGTTAGCAAAAGGTCGGTCAGATACACATTGCAAGATAAAGGAGACTCTACTAATTAGGGAACTGAAACCTACCCTAAACGATAATGTTCGCAACGAAAAGCTTTATCTTTATTAGTTTGCATCTTTTAACATACAAATTTTTCTCAGCTTCTGTCACTGTTATTGTTAATTAGTTACTTGTCTGAAATTGAAAATTTAATTGTTACTTCTATTCCAAACGGTCACTTCTGAAGATGTATGTCGAAACATACAAAACGTCAACTTAAATGACTTTCGTTTTCCAAGATGCGTGTTATTGTCATGTTTGTCACTGCAGTTTGTGTGTTTTTTCTTATAAAGCTACCAGGCCGAAGAAAAAGAATATTTATGAATTACGGTAGCACTGTATGTAGAAAAAGTCTTTGCGCATCATTTAGATTGACCAGTGAATACTAACTGTCTTTAAATAAATTGTTGCTGTTGTTGTTGTTGTTATTGCTGTTGTTGTTGTTTTGTTGTTATAGCTTATTTGTCGTTGTCATTTTGACAAGCAATAGGGCAATGGTCCAAGTTGATGTCAATTATTTTTTCTCTCTCTTAGCTCAGCGACACAGAAAAACAAGTGTTGGATCTGATCACAAAAACTGGTTCTGGTTTTGCCATTTTTTGTCTCCTTGCATGTATTTTTACTTTCGCTCGTGTCAGGTTTGTAGAATGCTTGTTTATAGTATATTTTCACTTGCTCTATAGAGTTGCACATTGTTCTGCATTATCTCTCACAACGGCACAGAAACGTTTATACCAAGAATAATTAATCTTCCGTGGTTATCTTTCTCACAATTTTCCACTTCGATTTCATATTTTGGATTCAGTAAAATCACAGCACCTTCACTATGATGTGTTCCATAACTACAGAAAAAAATCTCTCACAATGTAAGAGAAACAAAGAATTTTAAAATTCTCTTATTTTTCTCACAACGACTCCTACTTCTTTTTACAGAGGCTTATCAGATATGCGATACCGAATTCATCTCAATCTTTGTGCTGCCTTAGCCGCTGCGCAGTTGGTATTTGTCACTGGTATTGATGCTACTAAAATTAAAGTAGGTGAACCCTTAAAGTTATGCCTAACTGATACAACAAACGGTGGAACAGTTGTCAAACCAACAAAAGAAAAGAAAATGATGAAGAAAGGGGAAGAAAACTGTCTTTTGTTTCTGTATCTTAAGTTCAAAAGACATGAAATATCCAGGGTCCAGTGCAGGCATTAATAATGTTGGTGAATGTTGCGTTGAGATACAAAGTTTCTCCATGCGTTAGCGACTTTAAAGTTGACTGCAGGTTTTCTATTAAGATCTGTAAGGGCGGTGTAGCACACAAGGAACGACATAACTGCGCCATCGAGATTGATCAATTGATAGAGTGAGAGATATTTTCTTTTGCTTTTGCACAGGGTGTCTGTGTTGCTGTCGCTGTTATGCTCCATTACTTTTTCACGGCATCATTTACCTGGATGTTTGTTGAGGCTGTCCACCTGTTCCTAAAAATCGTCTCAGTTTTCAACATACGAATCACTCGCATGCGTTACTACGTGGCAATAGGATGGGGTAAGTTTCGAGATACGTTCTGTTGTGATTTTCACATATATATAATCAAATTGCTTGAATAAACGCAAACGAACAGAGAAGAATCAGATTAGAGTAAATATGGCATGTGACGCCACTTGGTTAATTAACTGAGTGGATAATATCAAGACAAGGGCAAACTCCATGGAATTTCAATTTAGACACTTGATAAAAGCTCTGCTTATCTTAATTCACGTCTCTTTCTTCTCCTCATGGGCATTGTTCTGATCGCAGCAGAAGAACAGCATCTTCGCGATAACCATTAAAGTTAATGATCCCTTGATCTAAATAGAATCTCCTTGCACTCAACCTATGTCTTCATGGCATTTAAAAAGCTAGTCAGATTCCTTCTGACAGACAGTCCCTCTATTCTATCTTTCTAACATATTTCGTAGCATTCTTTTCTGGTTTGTTATTCCAGGTATACCAGTCCTCATAGTTGCAATCTCCGTAAGTGTATATCATGAAGGGTACGGCACATCAAAGCTGTAAGTACAAAGATTCAACTTCACCTCAACGTTTATGATACGTTGTTGTGTAATCTGTCTGTTTGTTTGTTGAATTTTCAATTCTTTACTTTCCACTCAAGAACAGCTTTAATGTACTACTAACATGAACTGTATTCAGATTTAATGTTACATTTTAATGCACTTTGTGACATTTCTACGTTTCTTACAAGTAAACAGCCCCATGTACTTTTTTAGTGAAATAATAAGCATTCTTTTGATCATTAATGTTATACTGTCAGTTAAGGTGTTTCACTGATTGCTTCTCTGATTCTTCTTTTTGTAGTTGTTGGCTAAGCCTTGATGGAGGCTTTATTTGGGCATTTCTCATCCCAGTCGTAATTATTGTATCGGTAAGCAGAGTTTCAATACCATATAAAGTTGCTGTAGCTACCCTGGTCCGTTCTATTTTATACATTTATTTTCTTTCATTCGCAACTCCTGTTAGTTTAGGTAATTATTGTATTCAGTAATTTATGCTGGTAACTTACCCCGATTGCACACCTACACGCACATGCAAATATTATATTAAAACGTTTCCGTCTACGGCTGCAGATCAGTGATTTTCTAACGGACTTCCTTTTATTTAGGTTGGTCGTCTCGAATAAGTAAAGTTAACAACATCTTTATACACTGCAGCAGAGGGTTGACTTAAATACAAAAATTACGTGTGATATTTACCTTTTTTTTTCTTCTTTTAGATAAACGTTTTTGTTTTGGTCGCTATCATAGTTGTTCGTGTCTCCTTAAAAGGCAATCCTTTGTCACCGGGTGAAAATAAAAGATTTGCGTAAGTAAAACAAGCTAAGCGAGAGTACATTTTAATTATTGTTCCGACCCGTAAGGTCGCGCGCGATACTTATGTTTCAGAAGCAAATGTTTCCCGACATGTTATTGTTTCAGAGAGAGAACGATTTGCTTTGCGCAACTACACAACGAACGTTGTTTCACAATGACGTTTCCTTGCTAAGCATGAAAGGCCATAACGCTAACGAGGGACTGGACGAGGATTTTGAATCTCAGTTATCACTTCACTGTTCCGTTATTTCTCAGCTATCGATCAGTAGATTTTGCAGATCTCAGCTGTCGGTTAAAGAACGCGTCATCTCTCACCTGACGACTAAAATTTGACCAATTTTCAGCTTTCAGTTTAATAAACCCAAACAGCCCCTCCATAAAGACAATTTCAGCAGCTGAGGCTTATTTTTATTCTATATCCTGCTTAAATTAAACGTATTTCACGCTAGCAACATTTTGACTAGATTCATATAAAGAACATAATCACAGACTCATATAAAAGTAGAACTGGACGTGAAAGTGGTGAAAGTGGAATTGAAGCACAAAAGATGAACTTCTGACCTATTTATACTAATTGCGCAAAAATTTACTCAATGACCTATATTATTGTTTTGCTTACATCTCGCTCACTTTTTTATTTGCTTTTTCACTTTTTTGTTTCGACTTTTTTTTCTCTTCTTTTTTCATGTTTCAGTGCCGCTCTCAAGACAGTAATAGTACTGTTTCCACTCCTCGGCCTTTGCTGGTTCTTTGGTATTGTTGGAGTAATGACAAATAGCCGCCCATTTATTTATGCTTTCGTAGTCCTATCTTCTCTCCAGGTTTGTGATTCATTACGCATTCATTTGTGTTTATGCATTCATTCTCAAAGGCACCGTTGCGAATTTTTAAAAATAGGCACACTGGCCACGGGTAACTTTTCCAACCAACTGTAGACTATTCACAACCATTTCTTGATACGCCAATATTGCAACAAGCACTGACTGTCATAAGCACATTTGGTAAAAGAAACACAATTGCCATCTTGTTGGAACTTTCAGACACGAGTGTTTGACCGGAGGTGAATTCTAGGTAAACTTTAGTATTCTTGTTCTTATTATTGCAATCAGACATACTGGTACTGTGAGCTGAGATTTAAGTACATCATATTGATTTCTTTGTAGGGATTTTTTATTCTTGTGTTTCACTGCATCGGAAACACCGAGGTGAGGAACTTGTGTAATACCATGACAATTACGATAACGATAATGATACTGATACTGATAAGATTATCGATAATAATAATGACAATGATTATAACATTAATAATGACCATAAAGATAATAACGCAGAAAATGAAAATGATAAAGCAATTAACCTGCCGAGATATTCCCTTTGGAGGAACCATCACCATTTGTGCGCGCAAAATACAAACTTTGTCTTGCGCGCGCGGATACGATAGCTTGTAAGAAAATATCTCAAAATTAGCTACAGGTTACTCAGTTTGCAGGTCAAGCTTTCTGTTCTAAAACTATTAGTCTAGCATGTCTATAAGTAAGAGCATAACCTTTAACCTCGAGTAAATGCTTTAAACAACCTTTGCAAAACGGAAGGGCAATATTAGTTTGAAGGCGTCAAATGCAGCGTGCCCACTTTTTTACCACTATTGACAGCTGTGTTGAGGATGTATTAACAAACCCTGGGGCCTGTTTCTCGAAAGACCCGGTAAATTATCGGGCCTGGTAAGTCACCCGGTAAGTCCCCGTAAGCGTTTCGGGTGTTTCTCGAAGCTCCCGTTAATTTCGATCCCGTTAATTTTTCCGGTAACTTGCCCGGTAATTTACGGGAGGTCGTGACCTCCCGTAAAGTTACCGGGAAGTCACAAATGTTGCAAAACCAAACAAAATGGCGGCCGGGGGCGGACTTTTTTGTTTCAACGACGCCCCTTTCTAGCCGATATGGCTGACTGGGTAGTCATTGAACGATTTCGGCTCTCACGAGCAAGAGTAGAGTGGCTCGTTGAGGAGCTAAAGGAGGAATTGGAGAGAAACAAGGCGAGAAGCTGCCCGCTGACTCCGGAAACCCAAGTAAATACAATTGTTGTTGTTGTTTTTTTTTTTTACAGTTTGAAGGCGTTTGCATGGAAGCGCTATATAACTGTGGGGTTCTATTTTATTGTTTTTCAAAACCAACAAACGACGGGAAAAAAATTAATGAATAGATAAACACTGTCATGTAAACGTCGATCACTCGCCGCGCGTTTTCGAAATGGCTTCTTTGTATGAACATCAAAATGGGTTCCTGTCACGCAAACCTGATCTTACTGCAAGCCAAACCTGTCTCCTGTGTTTAAATTGCAGATTTTGTTTTTTACTATTTTTGGAGAAGGAAGTTAGAAAACAGACATTCTACAAAAACTAAACATAATAGAACGATCTCGAAGAGTCGCATTAGGCGCGGTGCACAAATGCTGACAAATGTTGGTTATAGCATTTCAAGCTAGATGAAACACGAAGAAGCGTACTGTACTCACGATAGATAAACGAGAATAAGGAACATTAAAATTATTCTCCCCAATCACATAATTGTTTCAGTCGCATTTCTATTGATCTTGGCTTGCTTTATGCTAGAACAGTCGATTTGGGATCATTGAAAATTACGCTTGATGTTTGCCGGAGAAAACGGTTAAATCACGCCTAAAAATTTTAGTAAGATCCTTCCTTATTCCAAATATTCTTAACACTTACTTAAGCGAAATTCCTATCAGTATAAATTGCTGAAATAAGTGTTTGTAGCTAAATTTCAAGTTCTCAAGTTCACACTGTTTCCTCGGCGGTCGGCAGATCTTGTTTGATTGCTCAGCGGAACATTTTGAATTAGAATGAATCACGGAAAAAGACAACACTCCTAGAAAAGAGCGAGATTGTCGATCGAAGTCTTCGAATCGAGCTACAATAGGCAATTGATCATCACTTTCAAATAACATGACCATGCAAAATGACGATCTCTCTCAGTTGCTCTCCTTTGACACAACGATAACTTCGAAGTTAAACTTCGCACTGTTCTTCAAAAAGCATCACAGTCACAACGACAACAGAATCGATCAGAATCGAATGTGTACGTATAGTCCCAAGTGTTTCTCCTTCTCTCGCGAACGAGCGTGAAGCGCGCGCTAGAGATTGGTAACAACCCGCTATTTTATCGGGCCCGGTAAGTACCGGGAAAATTTACGGGTGCTTCGAGAAACGCTATTTCGGGCCCGGTAAAGTTTCCCGTTAACCGGCCCGGTAAGTTATCGGGCCCGGTATTTACGGGAGCTTTCGAGAAACAGGCCCCTGGGTGGTGTCTTTCCGTTTCTCCCACACTCTCCGTATCTCTCTTGACTAACTGGTCTTTCCTTACATACGAAAGTCGCTCATGACGTTTTTATAGCGACTAAGTGTCTAAACTGCCGAGCATGCGCAATTACGTCGATTCTCAGATTTCTGACACAATCAGACTTCACTCTGATCAACCAAAAATTGAGAAGATCTGGGCACGACATTAGCTACCTACATTAAAGTAAAACACTTTTGAAAGATGGAATCCCATAAAATTTACACATTTGTCGTTTGTAGATTCTTGAAAACACGGGCTCAAATTGTAGACATCTGTTATGATTTGTCATTTCCAGGTACGGGGATCACTAAAAGCACTCAAAGACCGTCATTCATTAGAGTCAAGCATTAGGCAAGAACAGGTTTGTTAAGATCTTAGCTTCTTGTTTTCTAGTTACGAAAACTTTGCTGCAACTTTATGCCGCATTTTTTTCTTTTAGAAAAAGAGATTGCGGGAATCCCGGACAGAACAGAAGATCAGCAGTTCAATGAGAGCCAATCCAGCCGGGAAAAAGAATTTAATCAAACAAGTTTCAGGACTAAAGCAAAGCAGAAAGAAAAGAGAAAAAGCTACCAACGTGTAACAGGCCGTAAAGCAAAGTTTAAAGAATAGAATAGACGTTTCATATCTGTGCTCTCCTATGGGATGAGCGCCCTAGAAATTCAAAACTTTAACATTTTCCCGATACAAATTTCTGCTTCAGAAACTCTCATGTTTAGTGACCTGCAGCCAATACGTAAACAAAATATTATCCAACATTGATGTTTCAAAAAAACTTCTGTCGAATCTTTCCTTTCTGGGGTACGCCGTGGTACGAAGTACTTCAAACTTTGCAGGAAATTTCACACCGGAAAAGCAATTTTGGAGAACTTAACTGGTGAACTAAATGCAACTAACCGTGATAAAGTAGTTCGAAATAAATCTGCATGTTCTGTAGACGGCGCGAAAGCCGATTAAATGACAAAGTTGAGTAAACAAACCCACTTGTAAGCCAATTTACTGCAGGAAGAAAAGGCTCAGAGTCAGTCCGTATAGTGAAAAACTGTGACCTCAAGCTTGAAAATGCTGCCCGGGGTTGCAGGGCGAGGGCAGCATTTTCAAGACATCGGTCACTGTTTTTCACTAAACGGACCGACCAGCCGACCAATAACAAATATAGCTTCAGGTGGTGAAATAAAGAAACCAGCCAGGGTGACTTCTCCCATTATCATATCCTTTTATCCTCGTGCAGAACGTTGCAAAAAATAAAAAGTGGATATCGATAATAGCCGCTGAAAAATTTATTCCACATTACAAAAAGTTAATGTAAAAAAAAATTCAATTTCCCATTTTCAATTTCCCATGCCCCATACGCCATGCCCCATACCCCATGCCCCATTAGGGACTTTCATACCGGGAAGCCTGGGTACTAGTTTCGCGGTTTGTAGGGACAAAATTTTCGCGGGAAAAATTGTAAATATGGCGGTCCTTCATGAATTGTCATAGTTTTAAACACTTTTCATCAGAAATTCGTCTTTGGAGGTAGAAAACCCTATATAAAAGTTAAGTTGTTGGCCATGCAGAAAGAAATTCAAGAAACATGGAGAAAAGTGCATAGTTTGACAAAGAAAATTGCGTGAAGTGGTTGGCAGATATCGGAGTCTCTACATCTGGTATAAAAAAAGAACTAACAATGAGGAGAAATCGATTATCAAGATATCCAGGACTAGTTCAGAAACTCAAGGCAAAGTCAGAAAAAGCTTACGTATTTCCGTGTAGTCTTGATTCCGCGGATATTCCACCGGCCACAGCCAAGTGGAGGGCAGCCAACGACGATTTGCCCAAGATCAACAATGAAATGTTTACTCAGTATGTTTCCATGAAACGGGAAGGTAGTGCTGGTCAGCAGAAGAAAGCGTTACAAATGTTTACAAGTAGAAAAATTGTCAATGTCAAAACTCTTGTCAACGAGCGAGTAGTTTACGTGAAGGCTATGACAAAAAAGTCTTACGGGTCCATGCAACGCCCCACAGTTATTATGTTTGAAAATGGAATACCAACCAAAGTTCACTGTAGTTGCCCAGTAGGACTAAGTGGAATCTGTTGCCATGTATTAGCATTGCTTCTCTTCTTGAAACACTATCATGAAACTGGAGAGAAAATACAAGCCTTAACATGTACAGAACAACTCCAGAAATGGCATAGGTCTTCACACAAGAGTTCTATATACCAATGGTACCACTGAGGGAGTCAAAAGTTAAATCTGCCGTAAGAGTTGAAAACAAAGGAGGTACCATTCAAGTGGCTAATCCCCAAAATAGCACGATGAAACGTGATGTTCAAAACATGAGAGATGAAATGAAAAGTGGAATCATTAAAATTGAGGACACCTTTAAACTGTTTGAACATCATGTGTACACAGTACTGGTTGAATCAACTGAACAACCCCTGACTTTTCAGTGATACAGTTATCTGATATAGAACCTGGGTAGATATCACTGAAAGAAAAAAAAAGACTCATCCCATTTGATGCAATTCCAATGAAGGCTTTGCCTGTTATGATGTTCTTGTAGTTAGAAAACATGAGAGAATTTAAATCAAGATTTGATACATGCTGAAATTTGAATTCAGTGCAATCGAGGATCATGTCTGTGAGTCCATGGCCAGTCTTAATGAAAATATCTGGCATCATCTTTAGTAAAAAACCAGCTTCTGGCTTAAGGTTAATACAAGTAAAGATTGTCTCAAGGAAAACTATCCAACTAACAAATATGCACTGAATTGTGCTCTCTCCTACATTTTGCATAAATGCCATCACACCCTGATGGAGAGAATGTCCACAGATTGTAAGCACTGCAAAGAGTTCTGGTGGTTTATCTAAAGATCTCTTCCCAGTACCTTTACAATCAGTATAGATGATGACATCACTGTAAGGCTGCACACAATTCCAGAGAATGAATGAATTAATACCTTTATTTAAGTGTCAAACTAAAATAGCAGTAAATAACCACTTAATGGGGACACTATAAATAAAATAAAATTAATAAAACTATTTACAATTGATAAAACGAGTATGAAATTAATGAGATTATTTACCTGCGCATGATTGTTGAGTGTGGCTTAGAACTATTTACAAATACGTATAGACTTTATAAAATACTAAAGTGTCTATTAAGTACGACATAAAATACAATCAGAACAATGAGCATCAGCCAGTAAGGAATTTAAATCAAGCTTTCTAATATTCTGCTTAAATACAGATAATGCAGAAAGGTCTTATATTTTTGGGTATTAGACTCCATAACTTTAGGCCAATGTATCTGATGGAATGCTTGCCATATCTAGTCGTGTTAAATCTTTGCATGGCAAACTCCTTGTTTCTCGGTGAATATTTGGTGTCTGTAATATGGAGGAGGTCTGCAATATATTTCGGACAAATGCGTTTGTCATACTTTGCATGCGGTTTTCCTACGTGCGCGCATGCGCATCAGTGTCATGCATGTTGCTCGCTCGCTCGAATAAAAGTTGTTGCCTTGATTACTTTGAATCGTCTTGAATCTCTACCATCCTGACCCGAAAACACAACATGGCGTCAGAGGTGGGATCATTTCTGTGAGTACACAACTTAAACTGTGATTTTCATCGCGAGTTTGGGCACCAGGCCGGTGCATATCCACGTCTTTGATCGACATTCAAAACAACAAACATGGCGGAGCTAGCCGGATTACCAATTCCCCACATGGACTGGTCCTCATCGGACGCACCGCAAGCTCTCAGAAAATTCAAAAATCTCTGCCAGCTGTACTTCTCCGGCCCGTTAAAGGAAAAGAGCGAGCCAGAACAGATAAGTTTCCTGCTCATTTGGGCGGGCGATGAAGGTCGAGAACTAGCCTCCACGTGGACGTTGACAGCTGACGAAAAGAAGAAACTCAACACGTACTGGGAAAAATGTGAAGACTATGTGGCACCGAGAAGTAATTTCAGACTCGCCCGATACAAACTTCGCACCATCAAGCAAGAACCGAGCGAAGCGGTCGATTCCTTCCTCAAGAAAGCACGTATCTTAGTGAAAGAATGTAAGTACACAAGTCCTGACGAACATATCATTGACGCCCTAATCTTTGGATCAAACAACCCGCGTGTGCAGTCAAAACTTCTTGAACATGATGAAACCTTGACACTTGACAAAGCAATAAACATTGCGAGAACCCAAGAAGCTACAAGTAACCAGTTGCAGGACATCAGAGGCAGTCAAACTACAACGGTCAATGCCCTGAGGCAGGGTCCACACACGGGACAGCCCCCAACACAGGGAACCCAGGCTAAAGACGACAAATGTGGAAATTGTGGAAATTTTCATGATCTAGCTCGGAGATCATTGTGCCCAGCATATGGAACAAAGTGTGAAGCCTGTGGCAGATACAACCACTGGAAAGCTGTGTGCCGCTCTCGGCAAAGAGTAAAACAGCAAGACCATAGGCAACCCAGAGACCGATGGCAAAAGAAAAAGGAGAACATTCATGCACTTGACACAGCTGACCAAAGTGCTGAAGCTCCACCACCAGAGAACACACCACACATGCTGGACATTCCACAACACAACACTCCACAACTGTACTTTCACTCCTTGTACATAAACGGTGTCTCTGAGAACGACACACAAGCTTTACTACAGCTACAAGTGGACTCAGGTCAAGTAACAGCACCCCTATTATGCAAACTTGACACTGGAGCAGAGGGGAACGTCATACCCATGGATATATACAAACGTCTGTGCCCACAGTCAAGCTACAGCCCAGAAGGCACACCGCTTGGACTAACTCCCTCAAGTACAATGATTACTGCCTTTGGGGGTCACACCATACCACACTATGGCATCTGTGAGCTCACCTTGTCACATCATGGCCACTCTAAATCGTATGCCTTCCATTTAGTGAACACTGTAGGCCCAACAATCCTGGGCCTCCCGACCTGTCGTGATATGAAGTTTGTAACCCCACCACACAGACCGAGGAAGTACCTATGCCAAACCCACAGGGCTGCCCAGATGCAAAGTCAGAGCTTCTTTGCCAGTATCAGGATTGCTTCCAGGGAATTGGATGCTTCCAGGGGGAGTTTCATATCACCCTAGACCCCACGGTTCCCCCAGTCATCCACCCACCACGACGAGTACCTGAAGCGCTACGTGAGCCTCTTAAGAGAGAACTTGATGCACTTGTTGAACAAGGCATCATAGCAAAAGTACATGAGCTCACCGACTGGGTGAACGCACTAGTCTGCGTGACCAAGGCCAATGGTACGCTTCGATTGTGCTTAGACCCAAAAGACCTCAATCGTGCCATCAAGCGCCCACATCACTGCACCCCAACATTGGACGATGTATTTCCAAAGCTAAACGGAGCCAAATACTTCAGTATCGTAGATGCCCGAAGCGGATATTGGAACATTAAACTTGATCATGCCAGCTCTTTGTACACAACATTCAAGTCACCTCATGGCAGATATAGGTTCCTGCGGCTTCCCTTCGGTCTGATCTGTGCCCAGGACATCTTTCAGAAGAAAGTTGACGAAACTTTTGGAGATCTGCCTGGTGTAACTGGCATCGCTGATGACATCGTCATCTATGGATGCGACCTCGCTGACCATGATACAAACCTGAAAGTAGTTATGGAACGTGCTCGTGAAACCGGTCTCCGTTTCAATGCAGACAAATGCAAGATAAGATGCACAGAAATACCATTCTTTGGCCACGTCATCAGCTCAAACGGCCTCAGACCAGACCCACAGAAGGTGGAAGCAGTTAACAACATGGACCTCTCCACGAGTCTTGCTGACCTACAAACCTTTCTTGGCATGACACAGTTCCTCAGACGTTACCTGCCCAACCTGGCAGCACACTCAGCCACCCTTTGGGACCTCACCAAGAGAAGCAGTGAGTTCCAGTGGCAGCCCCAGCACCAGCTAGCTGTAGATAAGATTAAGAAAGCCATCACATCAGCCGATTCGTTACAGTACTTTGACAGTACAAAACCAGTGACCATCCAAGTTGACGTATCCTCGCGTGGCCTTGGTGCAACCCTGCTCCAAGACAAGGGCCCCATCGAGTATAGAAGCAAGCTCTTGACAGAGACAGAATCACGCTATTCAAACATCCAGAGAGAAATGCTAGCCGTGGTACATGGTCTTGAGAAGTTCAACTACTATGTATATGGAAGAGGCGTCACTGTTGAGACAGACCACAAGCCGTTAGAGGCGATTTTCAAGAAACACCTTGCAACAGCTCCTCCACGCATCGCAAGGATGATGCTCAGGATCCAGAAGTACGATGTAGACATCAAGTATGTCCAAGGAAAGAACGTCCCATTGGCTGATGCACTGTCCAGGATCAGCCCCTGCCCTGGTGATACAACTGAAGGGCTGGACGTATCTGTCCATGAACTGCACCTCCACCTGAATGCAAGCCCAACAAGGATTGCTCAGATTAAAGAAGAAACAGCCAAGGATGAGGTACTCCTCTCACTTCGCTCAACCATTACCCAAGGATGGCCCGACAGAAGATCAGATTGCCCAGCACTCCTTCATGCATTCTGGAATTATCGTGACGAATTAACCGTCGCAGATGGAGTAATCCTGAAGGGTACACGCATTCTCATTCCGAAGAGCCTACAGGCAGACGTATTGCAGCAATTACACTATGCACATCAAGGAGCAGAAAAATGCAAACTGCGTGCTAAGGGTTCAGTGTTCTGGGTCAACATAAACCGCGACATAGAAGAGATGGTCAAATCCTGCGCTCCATGTCAACACAATCAAAATATGAACTTAAAGGAGCCCCTCATGCCTCATGACATCCCACAGAAACCATGGCACACACTTGGATGTGACCTATTCTTTTGGAACAACTCACCCTATTTGTTGTTATCTGACTATTACAGCAAGTTCTCACTAGTGCGAAAGTTGAACAACATCCGGTCAGACACAACAATAGCACACCTGAAATCCATTTTTGAAGAACATGGGATCCCAAATAAACTTGTCACTGGCAATGACACTCAGTTCACCTCTGCATTATTCCAAGAATTCTGCAGCACTTATGGTTTCACCCAGGTGACAACAAGTCCGTACTATCCACAAGCCAATGGTTTCATCGAGAGAGCCGTACAGACTGTAAAGAACCTCCTCCAGAAATGCAAAGAATCTGGTGCAGATCCTCATCTTGCCATGTTATGCCTTCGCAGCACCCCTCTTGACCACAAGATCGCATCACCAGCAGAGCTCTTAAACTCAAGAGTATACCAAGGAAACCTCCCTTCTGTATCCAAACCAGGCCTGTCCTTATCTGCAGATGGAGACGTAAACACCAAGCTCCAAGCGCGGCAAGATCAGCATAAATCATAGTATGGCAGGTCTTCCAAGCCCCTTCCTGCCATACACCCTGATGACCCAGTGCGTGTACTTAGCCCACACAATCACAAATGGGAACCTGGTATTGTCAAGTGTAGCACACAGGCCCCCCGTTCATATATGGTCACCATGGCAGATGGTAGTACCCTCAGACGAAACCGCAGTCATCTTCGCCCAACAGGAGAGAAAATTTGTATCCAGAGCAACAACCCCAGTGATGAACCATCGACACCCCTGAATGAAGTCTATAGCACCGCGCCCAGCACCTTACCAAGTGAGAGTTTCCCTACGTGTGAACAGACCACACCGGCACCTGCCAGTACACCACAGTTGAGAGGTCCAGCTCCAGAACCCCCACTCCGCAGATCCTCAAGGCTTGTCAAGCCCCCTGACAGATTGGACTTATAAACTGAACAAAACTCATTGCTAATTTTTGTTGTTGTTGTTACTGTTGCCATATCTCCGTCAGAAGGAGGGGGATGTCATAGTTTGCATGCGGTTTTCCTACATGCGCGCATGCGCATCAGTGTCATGCATGTTGCTCGCCCGCTCGAATAAAAGTTGTTGCCTTGATTACTTTGAATCGTCTTGAATCTCTACGATCCTGACCCGAAAACACAACAGTATTTTTTTGTCTTGTACATAAAAACAGCCATATCCTGTAACCGTCTATTACGCAGGGTGCACAGATTAACCATACTCAGTAATTTATCATTTTGAACTGTTCAACAGATAATCCACACAAGTACTCAAATGTATTTGGCTTCTTAATGAGATTGGAGTAGCTAGATTGCTCTTGTTGTAGCCTTTTTACAGCAATCTTCAGTCCCTCATTTTTTTATTACTATTTTGCTGGGTTTGTTCAATGTTTCGCAATTTAATTTTTAAACTGAGATTTTCAGTCCTCAGTTTTTTAACTACGTCTTGAGCATTGGTCAGCTGCTCGGTCAATAGCTGCTTATCTTCGTCCAACGCACCCAAACGAGTAGATAACTGTCGTTTAGATAACTTCCTTGACCTTTCAGTAGTTGGCTGATCTCTTTCTGTTAGAGTTTCTCTGTTTTTAGATCCAGAAACGACAGAACACCGCCTGTTTCCTACTTACTTTTCGTTTGGCAGGCTTTGTTGCTTTTCTCTCTAATTAAGCTTTCGCCTGTTTAAGCTTTTTTTTCCAGTGTCACTAATTGAGAGGCTGGGGCAGGGATGTCAGGAAAATCAGCACTCGTGTTCTCTCAATATCCACGGCTCCAATGTTCCGCACAAATATGGCCAGAATGCCAGGTTATACCCGTCTTTTGAAGAATCCTGGTGTAGGCAGCTTGAACCTCAGGGTCACGGGACAAACGATAAAACTTGTTCGATTCCCCTTGAGGATTTCGCGTTCGTAAATTGTTGGTACAGAATGCTGAACAACAAAACCACTTCACCATCCTTTCTTGTCACACTGCCGCGATATTTTTTATTGTCCCTACAAACCGCGAGACTAGTACCCAGGCTTCCCGGTATGAAAGTCCCTAATGCCCCATGCCCCATGCCCCATGCCCCATGCCCCATGCCCCATACCCCATGCCTCATGCCCCATGCCCCACGACCCACGACCCACGCCCGATGCCCCATGCCCCATGCCCCATGCCCCATGCCCCATGCCTTATGCCCCATGCCCCATGCCCCATGCCCCATGCCCCATGCCCCATGCCCCATGCCCCATGCCCCATGCCCCATGCCCCATACCCCATGCCTCATGCCCCACGACCCACGACCCACGACCCACGCCCCACGCCCCACGCCCGATGCCCCATGCCCCATGCCCCATGCCCCATGCCCCATGCCCCATGCCTTATGCCCCATGCCCCATGCCCCATGCCCCATGCCCCATGCCCCATGCCCCATGCCCCATGCCCCATGCCCCATGCCCCATGCCCCATGCCCCATGCCCCATGCCCCGTTTTAGTAACATCCATTTAGTGGATAAAGTCACGGAATTATGATGTATATAGGAGATTAATAAAGTTGTGCGTTTTTCCAAACCTCAGATATTCGTCGAAATATTTTGCACAAATTTACAGAGCCCAGTATGGAGCCGCCATGTCCTCCGCAGTACACCAACATTGCGGCCGGAAAATAGTGTACACATCCGAACTTACTTTGGCTATCTAGGCGAGTGATTATCTGTACTGAACAAACAATTTTACATAAGCACTTTTCCTCGTACTTTAACTTCCTAATGGGCTAAAAAACACAAGATAAGTATATGTTTTTCGACAAACGCGTTCGTAGCTCTATGTCACGCACCGCCATAACTCTGAAATTCAAAATGTCTCGCTTGCTTGAGAAACGCAGAAAAACAACAACAACAACAACTAAACCGACAAAGGCTAAGGAAACTGGACTGAAACGTTTATAGGTTGATATAAAGACCTTGACTCATTCTACGCCCTAAAGGCCTGCAAACGAGTAATAAGCTATTAATCGATTCCATGAATAGCTTGAGCACATCGACTCCATTGAATTTCGTACGACTTCAAATGCAGAACATTTAGCTCAATTGCAATGTGGCTAGTGCTTCTCAGTATAACGACTGCCTGGGTACACACAGCAAGGCGTCTAGTTTACAAAAATGATCCGACTTTAAACACTCAAGCAGACTTCATCCCAGCGAAACTGTTACTTACTTATGTGCATTCTTTTGTTTTCCACACCTAGTTTTATGCTAAAGTAATTTCACAATTTCATTTCTCTATATAGCGTTACCAATCTTGTAAAATTTGCATTTGATCATGTGACATTCGTCAATTTTCTTAGGATACTTTTATATTAACATGCTTTATAAGCAAATCAAACAAGGAATATGGCAGATCTAAAACTGTGTAGGAACCGTGAATACTCGCATGCTCTGATTGGTCGGTTTTCTACTATTAGTACTTTCTGCTACTTGCTGAAAAGGAGAATCTTTGTTTACGATATTTACCTCAGCATAAGTGATACAGTTTCTAATGGAACTACAAAAACATGAGTTCTGATATTGAAAGGGCACACAGTACTATTAACTGTCTCAACGAATTTGAGCCCGATGTAATGAATACTTTTTTGCGCGGGGCGGGTTTAAAAACTCAAAGTTTTACAAAAAATGTATGAACTCATTGGCGCTTTTGCCACCCAGAAATTTTGCAGTCTTTGAAAGCCAATTTCTCCTCGAATTTTTCACCCAAAGAGCCAAACATGTAATTCATTACTAAGTTTCACAAACTCTTGAAATGTTTGTAGTCAATTCGTGCCTGGCGTGATTCCTTATTTACGATGACCTCCGCAAAGATCCTCCTATATTTTAAAATTAGAATAGATAATTCAATAAAGGGTACAGCAGGCACTGAAGTGAAAACAAAATGTCCTTAATTCCCTTGGAATACCAGTGGAAAATACATTTTTTAGCTTTGGACCATTATTAGTTAACAGAACACTATCCGGTACTCGAATAAGAAGCGATGTTTCTAAACATTTAACTATAAAAAATTGCGATAAAATATTTCTAAGCGTATTGAGAAAGTTAAAAATTTTGTTATCCAGTACTACCTGAAAACCAACTGTCATGTATCTGTCAATTAAAATAGTATCCAGTTTATTTAAGAGCCAGTGCCCATAACTATGGACCAAACAACGGCACAAGTCGAAAAATCGATTTTGCTCATTTTTTGCCCATAGATTGGCCCTAGCTAGTAAACAAACGGACCATAGTTAGTTTCCGCTAATGCAGCTTTTTTGGGGAGAAATTTGCGAAAAACGATTTTGCCCCGATTGAGCTCAAAATCTACTTCCTGTTATGCTAAATTTTCTGAAAATTTGATTGCTTTGCGCGTCGCACAGCAGCTACTTGAGAATCTTTCAATGGTCTTTACATTCAGCTCAGGTCTTCATGGTATGACTGAGCGAAAAATAAAGTAAATCGAGGTTTCTTTTGAGCCCGAAACGAGATCGAACAGAAACGCAAAATATTACGATGTGTTGCAAACGAATTATAGCACTAAAAAATCGCCATATTTTTCAATGGGCTATAACTTTAAATGCCATGAAAACACTTTCTACGGGTTAACTGTACACCCACCTGTTTGAAAATCAAAAAATATCTCTGGGCAAATGGTTTTAAGTCGCCCGCCTTGGCCTGTGCTTCTCATAGATTTTTCTCTGAACCGCCATGAGAATGTAAACAATTGCGTGACGCGGGCGGTCACCGTGAATACATAATTCGTTTCCAACAAACCGCAGATGGCTATCTTAGAACATTTGGGTGAAAAAAGAAACACATAATGGACCACTTTTAACTTTAATATTTTGAAAGTCATCGCTTTGGAAATTTCGTTAATTAAAAACGTCAATTAAAAGCAATTTACTTGGAGTTCGGGTGTTACTGCTATGTCGTTTTAAGCTGTCGTTCTTTCCTTGATCATTTTAATTACAAGAGCGAGTTCTAGAAAGAAAATCGTTCTAAGTTCATTTGTTAAGCGTAATGACAAGTTGATATTGTTGGTTTGTATTGTTGCCTTACGTGATCTGAATGAACGCTACAGTGATTAAATTTGTATTTGTTGATTGATTTCGACGGATCGATTTTCGGTTAAACCTTTTTATTTGTACCAACACATTTAGTGCCTTTTCTCCTGCTAAAAAGTCGGAAAAAGTAAAGTAAACAAATCCTAAAAGTTTAAATCATAAATTAGAGGCATCGACAGTGCGAGTGTCTCGGTAAGCTGTTAATTTGAACAATTACTGTGCTGGACGGATTGCTTTCCAGGTTACGCACGTACTATACATATAGTTCATTGTGCGCGAATGTTTCTGTTTCAAACAACTGAAATGCTCAATGCTTTTTTTTTCTTTTTTTCTTCAGTCTTAAAACTTAAGGTTAGAGTTAGGCTAAACCCTAAACTGTTTTGGCGGCCAACCTATTTTTGGCTAATTGCTTAATCAAATTATATATATATTTCATTGAAATTCGCTCTTCCGTGACCGACTTCCGCGAACAAAACAAGATGGATGTTCGCTGTTCATTTAAGACTACAATCCTGGTCAAAAGTGTTGGCACAGTTACGGCAGATGACTTCACAGGCAGCCTCTCTTAAGACCAAAACCGCGCAAGCCCGCCTACCCCCCTCCCCCTGTCAATGTTGATAAAAATCTTGAAGAAAAAAAATCCTTGACAATAGCTTCAGAATAGCCACGTTTGAAGAATTGTTCGCCTCCTAGAACAGTATTCTCGAACTAAAGAGACGAGAAGATAGATATTCACGTCTTATTCCAATAATAGCGATTTTTCAGCAATCGCGTTTGGTTCCAACACAACTGTCTAACCACTTTCTATTGTCCCTTTTTCCTTTTTTCCCACATCCGATCTAGTCTTTAGAATAGCTTCGTTTTCATACAACATTGCTAGGGGGGAGGGGGGTCAATTGTACTTGCTTCTATTCATCTTTTGTTCTAAAACGTTAAGGACGTAATTGAAATCGAGGGTTTTAGCGCGCAAAAGGGGGAGGTGTCCCAACAACTTATGGCCAGGATTGTAGGTTTACACGAGAGGAAATTGTTCCGGATTCGTGATGAATTCGGAACGTTTCAGTGCCGGATTGATTTTGCCGTTTACATAAAAGTGGACGAATCTGAAAAAAAAAAATCCCCGGAATTTAAAGTGGGAACTTTGAATCCGAAAACTTTTGAATCTGGAGAGTTTTGTCGTGTAAACGATTTTCTCTCGAATCCGCATATTTTTCCGCCTGTGATCTTTTGAGCTTGCGGTGGAACGAAAATGGCGGATTACATGATCCAGTCGTATACGTAGTCGAGTCTTAGGCACATTGATGGCTATTTGATGGCGGTCACTGGGTGATTACCTCGTGCTGTTTCAGGTGTAGTAATCACTTTTATAATACTGCGCAGATGACGACGATGGCACGATCGAAAACCTCGACGGTTCTAGATATTAAGTAAAGACCAGAATAACTTCCTGGAGGGACCTGACATGATGAATAACAGTACCGTGGTCAGCGAGTTGAAAGAAAACTTCAGACTGTCTCAACCTACCCCCAGCCTTATTTTCGGAGGCATTTTGTTTCTCGTTGTCGAGGCAACAAACTGCTTGTTAACCATTCCATCATGAATGTGCCCGGAGTTATCGTCGTGTGTAAACGGTTAAGAATCCGAATATCCTTTCCCTGTAAACCCCTACTAATCCGAATACTCTAAAATTGATGAATCCGGGAACCTTTACGAATCCAAAAAAACTCCTTTAGTGTAAACCTAGTCCTAGATCGACCACTGTAATGTTTATTTGTCTACCAGTGTTATGATCTGCAAATTTCGGTTAATTGATCAAACAACCAAAGTAGAAAAGATGGAGTTTTTCCCAGTATGATCGAACTTAAACGCAATTTCTTCCTGGGCTAATTCAATTCAAGAAATTCCAGGTTTTCTAGCTGAGTTTGAGCATATTGTGTAGGTACAAATTTTCTACACAGCTAGAAGAGCTGAGATGCCATCACGCAGTTGGTAGTTTATAGAAATTATGGTATTTCCACTTGACTTTATTTGTCAGTCAATGATTCAATTGCCATAAACCATAGAGGATTGGTTGTATCTCTAAAACTGCCACTATATTGTAAGTTATCAGTGAAATCAATAAAATAAACAAGTGTTAATATCATTTCCCGGAGTACTGTAGCAACGTTCTTTATCAGGGATGTCGTGGGTGTTGCAATGCAAATGAAAAAACATATATATATTTATACTAACTTAAACAAAAAAAAACATTTTCCATTATTTTATCCACACAACGTTTCAAAAATTGCTTTCATCGGATTGCTGGAAACGAATATTTTACTCGAGAGTGGCTATCCGCGTCACGCAATTGTTTACATTCCAACGGCGGATTTTGGGCAAAATCTATGAGAAACACAGGCCAAGACGGGCGACTTGAAACCATTTGCCCAGAGATGTTTTTTGATAGCCTTACAGGTGGGTGTATATTTAACCCGTAGAAAGTGTTTTTACGGTATTTAAAGTTATAGCCCATAGAAAAATATGGCGATGTTTTTAAGCAATAATTCTCTTGCCACACACTGTAAAATTTTGCGTGTCAGTTTTGTCTCTTTTCGGGCTCAAAACTAACTTTGATTTATTTTATTTTTCGCTCAGTCATACCACGAAGACCTGAAAAGAATATAAAATCCATTGAAAGATTCTCAAGTAACTGTTCTGCGGAGCGCGAAGCAATCAAATATTCGGAAAATTCAGCAAAACCGGAAGTAGATTTTGAGCCCAATCGGGTCGAAATCGTTTTTGGCGTATTTCTACCAAAGAAAGCTGTATTAGCAGAAACTAACTATGGTCCGTTTCTATTCTTACTAGGACCTATCTATGGACAAAATACAAGCGAAATCAATTTTTCGACTTGTGCCATTGATAGGCGATTTAGGTCCATTTTTGTAGGCATTCACTCTTAATTATTAAAAAACGGTCTGTAAGATTGATTTGAATGTTTCTTTTCAAACTCTGGGTCCCCTACAATGGAATCAAAGTGATTTTATTTGGTTAATTTTGTATCCTGGACTTGCTTACAGTCAACAATATTAATAGTAAGAATATTTTAGTGCTGAGCAATACTATTGGTAGAAAAAAAGAGTCTAGTCGTGTTACTTAATTAAACATTCTTTGTGTATTTTAAAAGTATTAGGCCCTCGACAAGGTAGCGAATTTGCTCCAACATCGCGAAGTAGTACAACATGCACTCTGCGCGCTCGTATAAGAATTTAGTGTGGATAAGTTTGGCCTCTAGACTGTAGAAAAACTCTGTCGAGCGAGTACTACTACTTTTCGTCGCATTGTAGTTAATTAAAGGTTAACGCAGTCAGCGAGTGAATTATCGGGATTTACCTGCAAGAGTTCACTAACAATGAACGAGAAATTTCAATACCGCACGAGGCTTTGCCGAGTGTGGTATTGAAAATTTCGAGTTTATTGTTAGTGGACGAGTACAGGTAAATCCTGATAATTCACGAGCAACAAGAAGATCTGTTAGATCTTATAACCGCGCTTTAAAAATCTAACGGTTCCCTTAGCACTACCGTCGGAACGCAGTGCACATTCCAAAGCAGTCATTGATGATTCTTTTCTTACTGTAGACATCACATCACTTGATCAACACAAACTGTATTATTGCACCATCAGTGGTAGCCGTTGACAAATCTTCGATGACGTAATGGTCTTAACCTAGAACTTTCTTCGGGATATGTATGGGCATGAACGATATGAACGACACAATAACAACACTATTAACAACAGCTTTCTTTCTTAAAAGTCATGATTAAATTTAATTGGTGTTTTCGATTTTGGTCACTCCAGTGACCACAGATTGAAAACGTGACAGAAAATTGGCGTTACTTTTGATTCTCACCAAATTTGTCATATCCCCGCCTCGGGAGAATTTTGTTAAGTTAGCTAATTTGGTATGAAAGCCACCGTAATGGCGGTCGCCGTCGGCGAAATGTTTCTTTGCTCAAAATTGGGGCCAAATCTTTCGGAGATGGAAATCAGGACATTTGTAAGGACACAGAAAGTAATTTGGGACCAGTTGCTGGCTTCTAAGGCTGAATTTGTCCAGAAGTAAGCTGTATTTTCGTTTTCGTGCCGAAAGCCACGCGATGAAATCTTATCGGTTTGTTCTGCTGTCTTGTTCTGTTTTTTCTCGTGGTCTTTTTTGTAGCCCGCCGAGGCCAGTCTTTCTTCTAAATCAGTTGAAAAAAGTTCGAAAAAGATGTTCCCATCCAAGTTTAAGCTCTCAGGCGATAATTCTGGGGAGTGAGGTCACAAAAAAAATTCTAATTAATTCTGGTTTTGTTCGATTTCGCTGAAATTTTAACACGATAAAGCTGGATTGTTAAGGAATAGATTTACTGCCTGCCAATGTGTGGTAGCTATTAACGCTTAAGTGATATATCGCTTCGAAATCAGGGTTTTGAAGAGATTTTTGTGCAACGTGTGGGTTCGGCGTGATTTTGTAATCGGAGGTTTTTGTTGACCCCGAAGGAAAAAATACCCGGAAAAGGTCATTTCATCGATGATTCAAACGAATATAAATATGTATATGTTCCGAGCGAAATTTCTGCTGAAAAAATATAATTTTTGACGAACGCTGGGTTTTTAATTTTTTTCCCGCGAAAGTCAGTATCGGAGATGAGATTTATTAATGTTTCAACAGCTTTTGGCGGGTAAACATCACAGGTTGCGTGACTCAAAATTTGGCCGAGTGAAAGCTTGGGTCTGGTCGCCTACAAATCGAAAAAAAAACCACGGGTAAACCATGAACCACGCTCGGCCCATGGCCGCGCGGTTAATGAGTGCGTTAACATTTTTACTATTCAAATTGAATACACTGCATTGAAACCACTATATTTGAGTCAGCCGAAGCCATGGTGTAATGACAGTGGTGTGTTAAATTTACACCACGGCTATTACACCACGATAATGATGTCAAGGTGGTTGTTTCGTCACAACCCAGTATCACGTGGCAAAAATCAGCCAATCAGAAAATCGGAATTCGTACAGTGTATGAAAGTTGAATAATAATCAACAATAACACCTGACTCTCCAGACTGTCGATCACCTTAACTTTGTTAAGTGTTCTACACTTTTCTATATTCGTTCACACGTTCGAAAATTAGTTTCTGTGCATCATTAATTCAGGGCGAAACTGGATAGAACTGAATGTTAGAAACATGCTAATACTTTTGAATAACTTTGACATTTGTCAGTTAGTCAGAGATCCCTCAAACGAATTAAGCAGCTGGTGTGGAAATATTTGAAAGAATATGAACAAAAGTATCTTCTCGCATTTGGCTTCACAGCTATGTAGGGATACGTTCTCTTCGTCTATCGTCTGTTTTTCAAGCTTCGCTATGAGACACCGTAGCTTCTTCAAGCCGAAAACGTCCACTGACAAATATCCGTATATATTTTGTGCGAATTTTGTTAACTAGGTATAGCAACTTACGAGTCCATGACGTCAGTCTTTTGACATTAGTATTCCACTTGATGTAAATATTTTCATTTTCAAATAATTTGACAGACATTTGAGCACCCAAATGTAAAGAAGTTAACCATATTTATTGTGAAAGTTTGTTTAACGCTCCCTCAAACAATAGGATATTTTTCCGGACATTTGTTTGCTGCTGTCTTCTTGACGTAAATTGTTGAAGTGAAGGCACCACTGATAGAAAATACACAACATTTTCGAAAATGGCGTCTGTACTGCTTTTTTCTTTTCTTTTTCTTTTTTTTTTTTTTCCTGCAGCAGGGAACTTAACCGTCAGCGTTTGCATATCTGTCAAACTGAGCGGGTTAAAGTTGCGAAATTTAAAAAAAAAAAAAAAAAAAAAACTAGATCGCTTTTCCTGGAGTTTCTTGTTCACTTCAAAATTAATTAGAAAAAACGAGAAACCTTTCAAGAGCAAATGCATTTGATCAGTGTCAAAACTGTAACTCAGGCGTAGAACTAAAATCATCAAAGGGTTATCACGAACTACATGCAATAACTCCTGGGGAAAGGATAAAGATCACGAAACTGGAACTTAGTTAACTATGCCTGAAATAAGTTACGTTTCTCGATTTTTAAGATATCAACAAGTGTACATGTACTGTGTTTATTTTCCTTCCCGAAACGTCTTAATACATTTATTTATCAGTAGTAAAACTAGCAACCTTTGTGGCATTATAGGTGTTGAAAATGGAATCCCTAAAAATAGGGTTCCCACTCCACTGATGAGAAATCAGTGGGGAAATAGGGATGTTGTGTATGTGAGGGTGGGAATGTGTGTGTATATAACAACAAAACATTTTAAGAAAATGAAATGTATATATTAATGGTTAAATTGAGGGAGTGACCTATAATGCCACAAAGGTTGCTAGTTTTACTACTGATAAATAAATATATTAAAACTATTTTCCTTCCCAAAACGTGAATATCTTCGCTAAACTCCTATACCTTGTTTTAACCCCAGCCTTAAGTTAATAACACGTTTAACAATTAAAATATCTGTTATTTTAAACTTTCTTTTCGTTTTATTGATTGTTAAACTTTATTAAATTATCAACTGAGTATTCTTAGGCCTCTATGAAAGAATGAAATGCGAGTTTACAATTGGCGCAAAATTGAAGCGTTAACAACAGCATATGAAATGTTTAGGCTAATATTAAATATTTACGCGCCTATTATTTAATCTGAAACCGATAAACTTAGGATTGATGGCATTTGTTTGGATGAACTTTCCAGAATTAGACTATTTTGCCATTCTTCTAAAAATTCTCTTGAATTTTTTTCTTAGTCAATAACTTGATCTACCCATATCGCCGAACTCATGTTTGACAAAGCGTTTCTTAATTGAAACAAGACATAATCTGCCAACATTTGCAGTACGGTATTAGTAGATGATGAAGTCATCTTTAGCAGACGCGCATATGCAAATTCAGCTGTTCGACTTAACAAACGAAAGGACTGTGCAATTACCTTGTTATGAACAGATCGGCGTATCCCTCGAATAATATTTAAACAGGAAGACCTAATTAACAACACTCCGGGTGTGGAGTAGACAATTTGAATTTGACTTCAGCAGAAGCGACTTTGCTTTGAAAATGACTGCTTTTGTTTTAATTCTTGCATTCATGAAGGTTAGAAAAATAACATTCATTCTATAGATATGAATCTTTTTCTTTTCTTCATTATATCTGGGCCATAATTGTGTTATTATTTCATGGTCTTTACTTGAACATTGTTGTTGTTTTCCTTATCGGCTAGTCTGCTGTTTTAATTCGTTTGGTGGCAAGCGTCTGCCCTGGCTCAAGTTCGGGTAAGATATAAACACAGTTCATTATCTTGAACTTTTCCATTCTTAGCATGTAAGGCGTATTTTAATTACAGTGTCGGATTAAAAATTAAATTTACGATTTGAACGCTGAAGCAACTCCCCACGATGGGTTCCCTTGCTAACTCGGGAACCTGAAGGGAAACCCTGCGCGGTTTGTTCAGTTTTGACCATTTTTAACAATATCTTAATCCGTTATTGCGAGGCACAAACGCTTGCATTTAAAGTTCTTTCCATGACCGATAAGAATTTTGATAATCGCTTTTTTCAAGAATGCAACTTAATTTCTTCTGTCCTTAAAATGCCTCTTGTTGACTTGACGACGTGCATTATTTTCTCTGGTTATATGGAATATTCTATAGCATAAGGAAAATGCAAGATGGAAAGGACGTTTCCCCAAATTTCATGGCAGAGTTAATTGCTTCTTTTACATAATCGTCCTCAGGAAGATATTTTTTACAACAGCCTATCAGCAATTTTTTTCTCCTCTGGACAACATCATCATGCTTTCTTTACTCGGACTATAATTGCTTGTTTGCTTCAAGGTTGTCACAAATTACGCATCTTTATGCTAGCTTAGGCTTTGTAGTCTTAACCAACAACATTCAGCTGCACCAATACCGATGATACGCGCAGAATCAGTAAATTTAAAATTTCATAAAACTGCTGAATCATTTTAATATTCTTACTTGACTTTTCAATAAAATAAGGAATTTAGCGCACATGAACTGTCAATCAAACATCTTGATGACATTTCCGCGACTGCCGCTGATCTCAATTTGCACGAAACAATTCAGTTCCCAATGACTTTAGGTATTAATTGCGTATATAAGATTTAGAGTGAAAAGCTACAAAAGGACAGTCTGTGATTGTGACTAGCGAGTACAAATAAGTAATTCATTTTAATTTTGGATATTTGCTTTAGCATGAGAATGATGTAACGGGATAAATTCTGGTGTAACTTCAGTCCCTCAGAAGTTGGTGCCTCAAACCAATTTTATACTCAAACCAATTTTATTCCCAGACCTTCCTCTCTCTCTCTCTCTCTCTCTTTCTCTCTCTCTCTCTCTCTCTCTCTCTCTCTCTCTCTCTCTCTCTCTCTCTCTCTCTCTCTCTTTAGAAACACGAGTAGGTATTTGCTGCTTATTTTCTCTTTACGTTTTTAATGCCTTAAATTAAATAAAAAAGCGATTTAATAGGCATTGTCCCTAACAATAACACTTTATTCTTTGACCGTTGTAGAAAGATAATAAATTTTAAGGAATAAAACATTTCTATCACGTTTCTTATACCACCTACGTAGCAATTACCTACTCTTTGATACACGGACCTAAATTTTAAAATAAAATCCAGTTTTTGGCCAAATCCGAAGGTCAATTAGATAAGGATAATTCCCTTTAAACCCCCATCAATCTGAAATATTTTTGGTCCTTTGCCAAGCTTAGTTTGAATAATATCCTGTTGTTAGCTTACAAGTAAACTCGACCTTAATCTGAACAGGTTTTTTTGAAGGTAGCCGGACCTTTTTTGCCTTTTAAAACCCTTCCCTTGGTTTTTTTACGACGTTTTTTCTGCAGAGAATGTGGGCGCTTTGAATAAAGAATTGCCTCCACCTTGTTTGACCTCAAATTTGTATGTTGAAACAAATTTATTTCAAAAAATGTAGCTTCGTTGCAAATACGCATTTCTGTAGCAAATACCACTTTCATGTTTCGCTGAAGAAATATCACGTTTTATTTTAAATACGAAAAACGGACAAAAAGTCTAACTTGAGAATATGAGAAGCGCAATTTACTTCTTTCCAAATCAGGCATCTTGGTCTATATTAAATTAAACAAACAATTAATTTTTCCGTTTTTGTGTGTTTTGAAGGGTTTTTGTGGAAAAAATCCATTTTATTTTAATCTCCCAGGGTTTTGTGCTAAGATACATCGCCTCGGAAAATTTGCAAAGGATTCAATTGCCCTGGCATGTTATCGCACTTTCTGGACCTTTTTAATTCAAAGAAATAAGTCCGGAGGAAGCAAATACTCACTTACGTAGGAAATACGCACTAAGGATGATCGTCGAAGTTTGGACTTTTTACACGGCACAAGAGCAACTATTAGAATAAGCATGACGGAAGTTAGAACGCCCTCAACACACGCATAAGCACGTTGGCATGCGCAGATTTGATAATTGCATTTTTCCGGTTCCATACCTTCTCGATACAGTAAAACAAGAAGGCGGACTTTCGCTCATACTAATGCGCGCGATCACAGCAGCAAATTCTCACTTGACATAAGCATAAGCGCAAGCACAAGAAGCATAAGAACATTTGTTCTTCTTGTGCTTACTCTTTTGCTTGTATTGTGTGCGTCTTTACTGCCACGTGCTTGCACTAATGCTTGTGTTGTGGACGCCCCTGTTACTGTTATGCTTATGCTTGTGCTTATGTTGTAGTGAAACCGGCTTTAACGTCCACTGTTTCGTTCCAAAACTAGACTTTTTCAGTTGGTCGAAGAAAACAAGAGGGAAAGTTGATCATAGTGATTTGATCAAAACTAACAATTTATAATCACAATACTGAGTCATATAAGTCTGCATTATGTGGGGATAACGACGGTGAAGTTTTTAATGTAAGGGTACAAAAGATTCAATGAGCAGTCAGCTCTGCATGCACTTAAGAAGTGCAAAACAACGTGAAATAAAATTCTAAGTGCTACTTTGCAGAGTAGCTTTATCAGCTTTTAATATCACCGAGCATATCCAACCATCACAACAGACAAATACCAAACTGTAACACTGGGAACTCTGTGTCCTTAATACGCATGTGAGTGTGTACTAAGTTGAGGGTAATTCACTGATTCGCCGGATTCAAAAACAGTCATAGGCTCAACGAGCCTTTGATTCTGTTTGAAAATACCCGCTGTCCTTATATTTTCTGTACTGTTCAACTACGGTTAATGTTTCTAGAGCCACTGATCTCCATTTCAAACAGTGACGCTTAAACGAGAGAACACCTCTACATTGTACTAGAGCACTTTTTAACTAAAATTAGTGACCAATGTTACGCTGCAAAATGTAACAACTAACGGAAAATGTAACATTAACGAGAAATGTAATAACTTTTGACGCAAAATGTAACAATTTGTTTGACGCGAATTGCAACAACTTTTCAACGCAAAATGTGACAACTTCTTTAACACGAATTGTAACAACGCAAAATGTAACAACTCTTTCGATATATTATTACTAGTAGAGCTTACGTGACATTTCTTATCACTGTGTAAGTGTGGCTAAACTTGGCCACAACAACCCTTAGCATAGCTTTAGCCAATATTATCCTTTGATGGTCTAAACCTTATGAAGTATTTTTTTTCGGATTCTAAATTAATAAACCGCTGTTGATGTTACTATCGATACTAATAGAGGTAAAGCGGGCAAGAGGAGCGAAGGGTCATTATATTCCCAAGTTCTTGGAATTGTGAGACGACAAGTTACGCAGAAGCGATTGTCAGATTAGGGGGATATGGCGGAAATGTAATGTCTTCCTTGCCACTGTTAATGCTACATACACGCAGGAGGAGTTTCGAAAGCTTTATCTCTGGTACCTGAAGAATGGTTATTTAAACAACTTCTACTACTTACTTTCCCATGCTTTTACTTACAGTGTGAATTTGCTTTCCCCATCATTAAACAAAATTCAAAAATTAACTTGAATTAGCAATTTAACAAGAGTAAAAGAGTTGTTCTACCGCTCTATACATTCTATGCACTAAAATATTTTAAGTCGAGTGAAAACGTTGACCTTCCGAAACCAAATGATTTTATCCAATAAAGTCAACTCTTTCCTGACGATCACTTCCCTTAACCTACCAGCTCCTGTAAGTGATTACTTTTTTGTTATAAGGTAGTGTACAAGCAGTTTTCTAAAGTCAGGTGACTTCTGACGCCTCCAACTGTGACTGGCAGGTAGTAGTATATTATTTGTACCTTCGTACATGTTTTGTATTTGCTGTTGTTTGTTTAGCGTTAGAAGATATAAAGTTCATGTCTGTCCGTAGAGCACGGACGGAGAGACACGGACCTGGTATAATTAACACGTTCTTTTAAAATTTTGAACTGGTCATATAACAGGTAGGTTTGAATAATTTGACTGACAGGGGTTGCTAAGCTTGAGAAGAACGATAATACAGTATCTGAATTTCGTCCTTTATACATTAAGAGCAGAGTTTGAGTTTGAGTTAAAAAGTTGTTGTAATTCGCGTCAAAAAAATTGTTACATTTTGTGTCAAAAGTTGTTACAATTCGAGCTAATATTACATTATGGGTCAAAAGTTGTTACATCTCGCGTTGTTACATTGTGCTTTAGTTGTTTCATTTTTACGGCGTAACACCGCCATCATTAATTCAACGATTAAACCATCCAATGATTAATGTCAATCAAATGAAATCTCCCGATAAGAATACTTATCTCCAACGCTTAAATGTTTATTATACCGTCCCTAGTTTTCTTTTCGACAAAAATGTCAAAGCTAACAAATGAACGGAACGCAATAATTTAAGTATAATTTATATTCATAATTAACATATCAAGAACTCAACGATGAACGGCGAACATTTTTTTGAAATGTTCACTAATTTCCACATACATGGTTCTTAAGATAAGGGATATTTCGTAAAGTGCCTGGTACCTTAAAGTTCGGGAAAATGCTGTAATATTGCTTTGTATTCGCAATGCTAGTTGACCAATGATCATGCGTGAAACTCAGAAGAAGCAAAGTGTTAATTGCAAACTTCATGTTTACAAGATATTGTGTAAAAAAAATACCGACTACCCACAACAACCTAAACCAACGCGCTTCTCGTAATCCTTACCTAGCCGCTCCAACTAAAACACATGGTCTTTCCAATTTAGTTTCAAGCCCCTTGAACTTAAAAGTAACCTCTGCGTGTTTCCGAATCAAGCCTATGTAGGCCAAAACCATTGTCTCCACAGCTCAGTATCGTACCCGACTAAGGTAAAAATGACCTCTATTTTACTGACTAACAATACAGTAACCTAGACTAATGCGCTTGTCGTAATTTTTACCGAGCCGCTCTAACTCGATGGCAAGATCGCTGCAATTGAGTTTCAAGGCCATCTAACTTAAAAATAACCTCTGCGTGTTTCAGAATCACCCATGTTTGTCAAAATCAATGTCTCCGCGGCTCAATATCAAGTCCGTGTAAGTCCAAAACGACCTCTACTTTATTAAGAATACAATAACCTAGACCAACGCGCTTGTCGTAATATACACCGAGCCTTTACAGGCAATCCTTTCTTTGTCTTAATTTAGTTTCAAGCCCCTAGAACTCAAAAATAACCTCTGCGCTATTCAAAATCAACGTTATGTATCTCAAAGTCAGGGTCTCCACAGTTCAGTATCAAGCCCGGCTAAAGTCAAAACGACCCCTTAGCTACCTAGCTACTTTACTGACTAAGGATACAATAACCTAGATCTAGACTAGCTTTAACGCGCTTGTCGTAATCTTTACCGAGTGGCTCTCACTATTTTGCAAATTAATTTCAACCCCCTTGAATTTGAAAATAACCTCAGTCTCCGTGTTTTAGATTCTAGCTTATTCAGGTCTAAATGAATGTCTCCGCAGCTGCCCGTCTGACTCCAAAACAACCTCTATTTTGTTCACTAAGAATGCAATTACCTACACCAGCACGCTTGTAATCTTTACTGAGCCGCTCTAATAGAAAGGCAAGGGCCTTGCAATTTAGTTTCAAGCCCATTGAACTCAAAAATACCATCTGCGTTATTCAGAATTGAGCCTATGTAAGTCAAAATCAATGTCTCCACAGCTCAGCATCAAGCCGGTGTAAAGTAAACACGACCCATCCTGACTTTACAGACTAAGAAAACAATAACCTTGACCAACGCGCTTCTCGTAATCTTCTCGTAATCTTCTTTAATACAGTAACCTAGAGTAATGCGCTTGTCGTAATCTTTACCGAGCCGCTCTAACTCGATGGCATGATCTCTGCAATTTAGTTTCAAGGCCATTTAACTAAAAAATAACCTCTACGTGTTTCAGACTCAAGCCTATGTAGTTCCGATCATAATCATTGTCTTGGCAGCTCAGTTTCAACTCCGTGTAAGGCCAAAACGACTCCTATTCTTCTGATTAAGAATACGATAACCAGTACGTAGATCAACGCGCTTGTCGTAATCTTTCCCGAACTGCTCTAACTGAAAGGCAAAGTCTTCGCAAATTAGTTTCAAGCCCTTGGAAGTTCAAATAAACGCTTCGTTATTCAGAATTGAGCCTGCAGCAGTATGTGGGTCAAAATCAATGTTTTCTTAAATGGCCATAAGAGTAACAAACCCGAAGTTTCCATTTCACCCCTTTATTGCTTTATCTTTTTCCTCAAAGCATCAGTAAATTTGACACATTCTTTACTGATCACTTGTCAACGAAGTAAGCTACGCAATAAAATATGATAACAGGGAGAAAATGGGCAAAGGTGTGAAATTAGATAAGTTAACTTCCTCTCTCCCCTTTCGAAAGAACCAACACATTTTCCTCCTAAAAAAGCCGTTTATTTCCAGCGATTAAAGACGGAGTTTCCCAATGTAAGTGTAGAAACGAGGAAATAACAGTTACATATTTTTATTCCGAACAAATATAGAGCAATAGAGCACACCTAACCTTAAACTACTTTGAGCAGCAAATACCTCAGCAATTACGCATGTTTGATTGAAAATACTTACCCTCCATATTTGCTAGGTAGCAAATACCCACTTTTGGTAACAAATACCCACCCCTCCGTATTTGCGACTGTAGCAAATACGCAATAGTGGTAGCAATTACCTACCATACGTATTTGCTACCGTATCAAATACCTACCAATGTAGCAAATACCTACCTGGCAAGTAATTGCTACCGTAGCAAATACGCAGTTAGCGTAGCAAATACCCACGCCTTTTTAACTCTCTCTCTCTCTCTCTCTCTCTCTCTCTCTCTCTCTCTCTCTCTCTCTCTCTCTCTCTCTCTCTCTCTCTCGTAAAAACCAGTGCTACCCGTTTGGCCTCCAAGATAGCTCTGTACAATTCTGAGTATCCAGGTTAACATCTAAGGGCGCTTTCCATTCGACGAAAAATTCCGGTGTGAATTTCCGGAAATTTCCATGGGCGAATGGTACAGACTTTTCCAGTGTGGAAAATGACAAGCCGCACAGTTTTGTTCGCTTGGAATTTTATAGTGACTTCGAGGTTTAAATCGCAAATATAGAAGCAAACAGAACACTGATAAGTCGACGTCGTGACTTTTTATAGACCACAACAGCAGGGACCACAACGGTAGCGAAAACTTAGCAAAACAGGGGGTTTAATGAGTCGAACAGTTGTTCTGCACGCGTTATAAATCTTTGTACATTTCCTAGCCAACCTATGCAAAACAAACAAGTACACCACGGGGGCATTATTTTTATAAAAGGCTCTCTTGACGAATTCAACTGTAGTAGTATTTATCGAGATAAAAGTGGAGAGATTCTAAAGTATTTCCATCTTCGAATGCGCCTCGCAGTCATCCTTGCGTGAGATGTCCACCTCGCTGAGCGCTAAATAGGGAAATTGCGAATCTGCACAATTTCCGAAAAAGAGGACAACCTCGTGAGGTATACCCAAATTTTCGAACATTTTTTTCCTGGAAATTTCTGTTCCATTTGATTTTCATCTCGGAATTTCCAGAATTTTTGGTTGAATGGTTCGCTTTTCGCAAATTCAACAATTTCCGGATTTTCTGGAACCTATCCCAGGAAATTTCCCTACCATTTGTCCCCGTTTCGAAAATTTCGGAATTTTTGGTCGAATAATAATAATAATAATAATAATAATATAATAATAATAACTTTATTTAAGTGTCGAATGTATTTAGCACTATTGTGCTAATTGGGGACACTGTAATAAGCAACCAAATATTGCAAATAGAAAATAAACTATTAAGAATCCCAACTGGTGGGAGGCTGACCAGTTGGCTATTTACACAACGCAGTCGAGGAGTTGAGCTCGGGACTACCGAGAACAAATCCAGATAGCAGTAGGGTGAAGGATTTGAACCAGGGACCTCCAGATTTCAAATCCAGCGCCCTAAACCACTCGGCCACGCTGCCTCCCAAAAGCGCCCTATATATACTCTAGTGTCGTGTGACAACCATACATGTATAATCATACACTTTGTGCTTATAATCAAGGATTCAGAGTGTTCGGTGTTTATTTTAAAATCTTAACAGATCACCTCTGGAGTAACAATGGTCCTTACAGTAGAAACTGTGCTTTTATATCACAAATCATAATCACGTTTCCATATAACGCGCGCTCTGATTGGCTGAAACAGCGTGCTTTATCAGAGAACAGATGCACGGTAAGTTGCATTTCAAATTTTTGCTTCGGATTGTTTTTTACAAATTCGACCCGAATTAAACGTTCTCCGTGATCCAAAATAAAGTTTGGTTTGAAAATATTAGCTTAATGTGTGGGGAAAAAATGGATTCTTTATTATAAAACAGAGAAAGGTGTGCTCTGCTCTCTTGTAAAGCACGCAGGAAGCGGTAGAGTAAGAGGAAACACGAGACGTAGTCGAGTGTTTCTCCCCACTACAGTCGAGGCTTCTTTATGTGTTAATTACTGATTACACGACAAGATACGGGCACGCTAAGTAATACCTCTTAAGCCGATTCTTTTGATCGACTCTATATTCTATTCACTAGGAATTTTCAGCTACAATCCAGTATTCGAACATTTAACGATCGATACAGGAAACAAAACAAGGACCCCGTCTATCAAGGTAACTTCAGGTAGTTCCCAAGGAAGCCTCGTGAAAAATTATGTTGGCTGCTCAATCGAACGTGAATTCATCCACAATGGATCAGTTTGGAAATATCAGGTCGCTCGCTTCAAGTTTGAGAGCAACATTAATATACGAAGTCATATTCGGCTCACAGGAACTAACGCTCTCTCGCTAGTTGGAGAGAACATTTCTATAGAGACAAACGGAAAGCTGCAAATTGAACCAAACGCCATGCACCCACGTTACGGAGATCAAAGATTTGTTGGAGGTTTCGTCGCAAAAAGTGGCGGAAATGGTCAGTACACAAACGTTTTTTGTTGTCTTTGTAAATACCTACGTAGCATTGTCGTATCTTTATTTTAAAAGTGACAGATCCAAAATTGTCCAGCATATTTGTTGATATCACTGGTTGGAAAAAGACTTCGTTTGTTCTTTTAATGTTTTGAAGTACTAAAATCAACGTTGCCGTTGTATACAAGAAGAATTTGCCAGTGAGTAATATTTGGTAACACAACAGGTTGGATGATTTCATCACTCACTCAAATCAATATATTAAATTTAACGCATTCTGTGAAGTACGGTTTCCTCTCTGACTGCCAACGGGGGAAGGCTGAAAGAAAAACCCTACCTCCTTTTTGCCTTCTTTTCTAAAAGGATACACGGAATTCTTCTACATGTAGTCTGACCTTTTGATTCTAATTTTCCCATTCAGCTATTGGCCGGGCACCAAATTACTTTAGAAACAGAAGGAGCGTTAACTATTTTGAAGAGGTTTCAATGATCTTCTAGGGCACGGGGAAGTTTGCTCGCAATTCATCGCTTTCTGATAATTCAGGCCATATTAACTTGTCATGCAGGATTTCCTTATGGTGGACCTGGTCGAGGTATTCGTGTCAATGGAGAGTTTGGAGGGGCTGGGCATGGTGGTCATGGAGGAGGAGACAGCAGCCTATCTAATGGCAATTCATATGGTCTTACTGATACAGACCTCTATCTGGGTGGAAGCACAGGTATAAATGAGGGTCTCACCTCGTCGGTCCTCGGCTTTATGCGCAATAATCGTGTTCGTTATTAACCGTTATTTAGCATTCCTGTCTCATTGCAGACCGGATGACCACCACTTGGTAGATCTGACAACATTTCTGCATTACATAGTTGCCACATAGTATCGAATAATCACTAGTTGTCACGGCATACGTTTCTAGTTTGCCTTCCACAAACAACGTCCGAAAATGGCCCGCTCTTTCCCTAACAAGGAACCGTTTTATTTCCGTTCTTAATTTTAATGGGACATACTATAGATCCATCGCAGATGAATCATTATCGAAGTTGCATAAGAGGCAACATTTTGACAGGAGTGAAATATCGCCTAAATGGGCATAGACTTTTCTAAATTTTTCGTCAGTGAATTAAAAGTTAAGTTTTCGTATCTCTCCTTTATTCATTCATTCATTCATTCATTTCCTATTGTCTCAAGGAGCTTTTAGGGGATCAAAACTACCTGGTGTAGGGGGAGCAGCAATGGAACTAGAAGCGAGTGGGAAAATAGAGATACGTAAGTACGCGCTAGCTATTTCAACACAATGCTTAATTAATCTCAATTCGTACAATATATGTTACCTGTTCTGTGTTCCTTGAACACAGCATCTTTTAGTCTTAGATCTTTCCTCTCGCATCAGGTGGTACTATAGATGCAAATGCTCTACCAAGGCCAAACAATGCATTAAACAGCAACGAGATGACCGCAGGGAATTCAGGAGGTTTAATAAGACTTCTGGCTGAAAGGGTAAGAACGCAAACGTATTGTGAGGTCGTTATACGTGATATACTCATAACCAGCTAATGATCTAAACTATATCGCTTTGTTTATCAATAGTCAATTTCTTGTATGAGACGTCCCTGCAGGGAATATAATCCTGGTAGTTGTATTCGTCATCTTGGACTGGATGTTGGTTTTGACGAGTACGGCTACCATGATTCCCTGTAGGCGCGTCGAGCTGACTATCGCTCGTGGGAAACAAGGGTGAGTAGGGCAATAACTTCAGCGTGTTTAGTAGAGACTCTTAAATGGTCACGGTCCCAAACCTAGCCGAAAGCTCCAAAGTTTTTACTTTATATTCAGTGAACGTTTTTTATAAATTTTAAATATATTCTGTCCTGGCTACGGTTCCTCTATTTTTAAACTTTTTTTGTAACTCGAAAATCATGAAAAGTTGTTCCATCCAAGATGCGGTCGTACTCTATCAGAGAAAAGACACTAACGGAAGACTCGCAGATCCGCAGATTTCCAATAGAACATGCTGATAAGCGAGTCGGTCTTTTAACAGGTTAATATCTCACAAGGAGCAAGGATATCTGTCAAGGGAAATAAAGAATCATGTGGAAATCTCAGCAACTGTAAGGCCGGTGGTGGAAGTGGAGGGATTGTCCAAATCATATCAAGATCTGGTTTTATGGCCCGTCACGTCATCAGTTTAGGCGGTCAAAGCGGTGGGCACAGAGACCCACCAGAGAATGGATTTCTGTACATAAAGGGTGAGAAAAGTAGCACTACACAAGAAAAAGATTTGTAACCGAATTACCCCGAATAAGAATTATAGAGGTTAACACAGTTCATTGCTGGCCGATCTAAAGATGTTTCCATTCGATTTTGGTGACTTCTGTGACTAGGACAAAACATCGAAGAGGGTCAAATCTTTCAAAATCTATTTCTAGTGCTGTTATTCAAGTTAACATTTTTTCTGCTGTTTCATATTCATCAGTCCCATCGGCTACTCAGAAAGAAATAAGTCCAATACGTACCTTTCATTTGTAGGTGTCAAAGACGGAACGTTTAACACATTCCCTAACGCATCGTTCTCCTGGGACCAAAGTCATTTTTCAATAAGAATACTGCCCTCTTCTACCATGGCAACCATCCAGCAAAGCGCACTCAAGAGCCAATTGCCTGCACCTACTTCTCGAAGAGAAGTAGGTGATACCGCTACTTCAACAGTATTACTGATTCCCACATCGATGCCATCTTACTACGGAGCAACATTAAACATGACAACAAGCTTTGTACAACAAAGTCCAGGGGTCCCCAGCTCACAACAGCTTTCTCCAACTCGTAAAGTAAGCAGTCCATTACTGCATAATCCACATGCTACATTCTCAGACACTGAAGGTAGGTAGATGAAACAAAGCTAGTCTTGACGAAGTAAACTCACTGTTCTAATCCTTCGTCGCCGAGAGAAACCACGACACTTTCTCTCATTCCTTATAACAAATCCTGCATTTATTTGGATGGTAACTTTCACACGTGCGTTTTTGATCGTGTATAAGTCTTAAAGTAACTCAAAACAACGATTTCAACAGCTGATATTACTACCCCAACAGTGTTACTGATTCCGACATCAACGCCGCCTTTCAATAGTGCAACATTAAACATGGCCACGAGCTATGTACCACAAAGTTCAGGGGTCCACTCGCAACAGTTTTCTCCAGCTCGTGAAGTAAGCAGTCCATTACTGCATCATCCACATGTTACAGTGTCAAGCACAAGAGGTAGGTAGATAGAACTATGCTAATCTCACCTTTCTAATTAGTGGAGGCCATGACCAAACACAACACTTTCTTGTATTCGTTATTTATAAGAAATCTTGCATTTCATTCAGCGAATATTTTACAGCAATATAGTGATAATAACTTTCACAAACTTTGTGTAGTTGACATAAGTCTTTTAAAAACCTAAAGCCACGATTTCAAATCTTGTTCGCGCAAACTACACCAACATATATACATGAAGACTTCACCCTGGGCTACAACTTCAGTTGTTCACTTTCCTTTTGTAATAAAGGTTATGTATGTCTAAATGTTATAGGTCCACCTTTAGAAAAAGAAAATCCTGAGAATTTACGCCAACTTCTTGATCGAGTGAAGTTATTCAAGGCAAGTTTGCGTTTCCTTTATAGCGCTGTTTTCGTTTCGCCGGTTTCCTCAAGCAATGCCCTAACTGTTTTTATACTACTCGGATTATATGATCCCTCCTGCAAATCTGGATTTATCTTTTATTGCACTAAATCTATTGTTGTGAGTATTTTTTTTAATCTACAGCATGGCTATCTTAAGAGGTCTTTATAACTTATTAATCATATTTGATGTCTTAAAGGGCGAAAAGAGTTAATTAAGTAAGAGAATTCCAATCGCATTGCATGAACTCTAATTAATAAACTAATCAATGAACCACTATAAACTTCCAGTCACGTTTTAGGAAGATGCATAATCTCGTATTTGTTATAATATTCATAGCACTTTTCTATTTATATTAGAATAAAAGCAACGTCTCTGGTGAGGGTGCAGGCATAACAGAGTTCGTGGAATCGTTTCAGGGATTAACAATTGTAGGAAATCTAACAACAGAAATTATCAACATCAGCATTTCGTTGGTCGAAGAGCTGAATACGCTGATGATGTCGGAGGGATTGCCTGTCAACAAGTCTGAGCTACAGGTAAACTCAAGATGAAATCAAAAAGTCGAACCAAAGCACGAAATGTGTTTTGCCAACAAGTCACATGGAAAGATTGTATCGAAGCCCTTGTAATTAAGAAAATTTTTGAGTTGCTTGTTCTTGTAGCGAAACGGTGTTTTCTTAATACACGTTGGCAGTGGCCTATTTTGTTTCACCTTTATTAATAAAAATGAAGCTTTTTTTAAATTGAAATTGTCATGAAATTGGCATACTAATGAAATAAATTATGTCCAGATGTGTTAGACCTTGAAACAAAATTCCCGTTAACTGCTAAGATCCTGCTTGAGTTCCCACTACGTTAATGTTCTTCCTTTAATTTTCGATCACTTTTGACATTGACTTTTTAGAATCAGATCTCCACTTTAATGACCACTGTTGATGAACTCTTGGATGACAGAGATGCTTCTGCATGGCACAAGAGTGGAATGGTGATAACTTAAACCTTGATTTATCTTTGCCAGCTTTGTTTAAAATCGTTGTCACTGTTCATTGCATTACAAAGAGCAAGACTCACCGGTGACTATACTCAGAAAATTTTTTCTTAGTACTATCATTTCCAACTTCAGTTCTACGCGTTAGCAAAGAAGAAGGCTTTTTTTAACACTTTGTCTCAAGAAATAGTACAATTATAACTTTCATAACTAACGTAACTGTGGTTGTCAGACGTACTCAGATAAGTTTTCAATGTTGATTTATTATTCTGTTGCGGGCTTATAGATCATGAACCTTGTCGAAGCTCTGGAGAAAACATCATCCTTAGCTTTGAATTCTACCTCTACAACTAATCAAAGCATTTTGCTGCGCAAGAAAAATATAGGTAAGATTACAGATCACCGTTATTAGACTAAGATAGCGTTTTATATGTGAACATCTTTACCTATGAACGTGTTTGTAAACCATATTTTTTTTTTATGAACATGTTTGCTACTTGCACTGTTAGCAGTGCAAGCTAGGTCGATTACAAAGAATAAAAGGCTTTACAAAATACTGGGCATTAGAAAGACATTTTTCACGTTATCTTAACAATGATTTCTTCTTGATTTCTTCCTCTAAGAAAAACCTGATCGTAGGCTGATTGTACAAAAAACCGATATGACCTGCTGCCGGTATCCCTAGCATCAGTTAGGGTATAATAACCTTTCATCCGTAGCTGATTTATGGATTTTTCTTGTAGACATGATCACCACTGTAAATTACATCAATTCAAGCGGCAGTTTAACGATTCCTGATCCTAATAAACACGTTCGGTCAACTGCCTCAATAACCTTTCAAGCAAGCGGCTTTTCTGGCGACACGGGTAAGGATACACACGGAGGTGAGAGTCCATTTATTTAGCACACATTTTATAGCATTGTACATAAGATCCAAATAGATGATTGCCGCGCTCTCGAACCAAGAATGTAATTATTTTCCCCCGGTAGAATCGTTTTTTTTTTTTTGATAATGATAATGTGACAAAGAAATAAACAACATTTCCACATTATGCACTGACAATTACATCTAAAGCTTGGAAAGAATCCTCTTCTTACATTCTTTTTTTTTATGAAATGCCATTTAAGCGGCACAAGCGAAGCTGACAGAACAACTCGATGGTCAGGCTAACGGCTTCTTTGCATGAACTGTTCTTAACAGTCATTTACGCCGTCTTGATGCCAGGGCCTGAGAAAACAAAACAGCTGTCCGTGGCTTGTAATTTGACAGTTCGGGTTTTCCACTTTACTGCTCGCCACCACCATCCTATGGATGTCATTTATCTCTTAGTTCTAACAGTGGCGGATCTAGGGGAGGAGCCCGGGCCCCCCGGGCCCCCCCTTATTTTGGATGAAAAAAGAAGAAATGACTGAAGGAAGAAGAGCCGGCAGGGCAAGTAAAACAAAAACGCCCCCCCCCCCCCCCCCCTTAGCTCAAAGTCTGGGTCGGCCACTGTCTAATTTCTGCCAACTTCGATATCTCTGTGCAATCTAAGGGCTGCCTTTTCAGTCGGGAGTAAATAATTTCTTGTTACACAACTTCGTTGTAATATAAAAAGAGTTTCATGCATTATCCATCTAAACACAACGCAAGTGGTCATGAATATTTTTGTTGCTTAGCAACTTTGGAGGCGAGAGCCGACAAGCCCATTCAATTTTTGGAGACGGAATGTCGTCATTTGCATTGTGTATGCTGTTGCTCTTAATTCCTACTAGAGAACAGTTTTTAACACTAGTAATACTCAACCTTCAGGTCGGCTTGCTGTGAGCGTGGTTATTTACAAAAACCTCATGTCTCATTTCACAAACAAGTTAACATCTTCAACTGACAGGTATGTGTATGCTTTCTTTTTCTGATTTATCAGTCCCGAATAATGCAGGGACTTTCCATCTCATCAAAATACAAAGGTACAGTACTGATAAGAATGAAGCGTGGAAGAGATGGACTATTGTGCAGATAAAACACAGTATAAGGCTTTACTACAGTAGTGCTTTAAGATCCCATTTCCAGGCCAAAAATATTTTCTCCTGATTAATAGATATTTTAAAATATTACGAATAAAGCTAAAAGTTTCTTTATTTCTATTTTTTTTTTAACCGATATAGAGAGGGTTCAGCGGAAGAAGTTCTCAATTCAGAAATAATCTCAGTCATTGCATTTTTTGATGGAAGACCAGTCCACTCGCTAAAGAAAGAAGCTTTTATGACATTTGGAAATAAGGTTTGTATTTATAGCTTTTGTCACACAAACCTGGCTGGCAAATTATACTACAATGGGCCACGTTTGAGATACCAATATTCTAACATGGCTCCGAGGCTTTCAGGCCAAATTTCTATATTTGGTGGTGTTTTCTTTGTATCCAAGTCTCTTTTGGGAATTGAGAGACAAAAGAAACTTTAAAAAGTTACAATTTTTACCCAAAAGCCCCGGAGCCATGGTAAAATATTGATATATCGAACGTGGCCTATTAGAAATCATTACAATTAACTCATTTTTACAAAATATATTTACGGATTAACTTATAAATTTACTATTTATTTGTATATTACTAATTAATTCTGCATTGTTTACGCAAATTCTTGCCAACAGTCCTGTTTATGAGAAAAGTCAAAACTATAATTGTTTTTTTTACATCTGTGTTAAATCTTTTAACAGAAACAAAATGGAATAGATCCACGCTGTGGTTACTGGAAACCTTTACCTGGGTAGGCATGCTTCATTATATTTTGATTAAATCGAATACACTGAACAAAGATCGTGAGTAATTAATTTCAAACGAGTTTAGGGTGTACGCCAGAATCAATTTTTGTCATTCATGCCAGGTGAAAATATAACTAAAACTTATAGAGTCACTGTATGTTTACAACAACTAACTACTCCTAAATAAAAGAAAGAAAATAAGAATTTTACCGTAAGTAGTTTCTTATAGGTAATGAACAGTTATTAGTTTACTCTAAGTATTACATGAATACAGTTATTAGTTTATTGTATGTAACGTATCGTAAGTAATGAATTGTAATTAGCGTACTATAAGCAAGTTATTGTAGTTATTGTAAGTAGTTTATTGTATAGGTATGTACTGTAAGTGTGTTTTCTTAGGCAAGTAATGTATTCTAAAAGTTTATTGTATGTAGCTTATCTTTAGGCATGAAATTGTAATGTGTTGTAAACAAAATTTAGCAAAATAAATAAAAAAATTACAAAAATAAAATGAAAATAACAGTCCAGTACTAAATACCAATCCATTATAACTGTATATCCATTATACTTTCTATCTGTTTAGTTGACGTTTCTACCCGGGACACTCAATAAAGATAGTAATTTAATATTCTGTTAAAAGGTGACATAAACAACATTATTTTCTCCTAGTGAAAAAGAATGGTTATCCAACGGGGCTTCCATAATTGTGAGTGACAGCAAGCAGACTGTGTGTTCGACAAATCATTTAACCAGCTTTGCTGTGTTAATGCATTTAACTGACGTACATGTGAGTAGCTATTTGTCGCTGACAAGTCTTAATATCATTGACATACATAGGGGCATGCGATAAGATTGATTAAAATTTCATTTTCGTTTTTACGTAAGTCCAGCTGAGGTTATACTATGGGATCCGAGAATAATCAAACATTTTGAATATTTTGAATACCGTGTTCTGTAAAATTTTTTAAAAAAAGAGGCAAAGTGTGTTGGTTCTGCTTTAGATTAACGTTGTTTAGAACCATTCTTATATGGATACAGATGCCTTATTTGCTCAGGACGGTTGCGCAATATAAGAAATTTGCAAATCAAGTAATAAACGAGATGCATTACTTAGCTATTTTCTTGGTTAATATGTGGACTGTAACAACCTTTTATATTTTAGCTCTAAAGCCACTTCTATTAATTAATGGACAGCATAACTATTTCAAATAGTCATTTGAATAATGTCTTCTAGAAATCTTCTCAATAAGTTCTATTTCCTAGGTTTCACCTGAAGATCAGCTTGCTTTGGAGATTATAACTTACATTGGTTGTGGAATATCATTTATTGCTCTAACGGCTACTATAATAATATTTTTAAGTCTGAGGTTTGTACAAGGTTTTTTAAAATTAGTTTTGCTATTTTTAAATAGGCCGATAAATGACTTTTTTCCTCTCAAATGTTATACTAGGGTACACTGAAAGTGTATTTCAAAGATTCTAACCACGAGTTTCTGAAAAAATTCTTCACTTCAACTAGATCTTTGACTGACATCAAGTATCAAATTCATCTTCACTTATGCATCGCCTTGGCGATGGCTCAAGTTGTATTTCTTACTGGTATCACGGCAACAGAAAAACAGGTGAGGATGTACTGCATAGTATAATCTCACTTCCGTAAACAGATTGACTTAATTTATGAAGTTTGAAACACAGCTCTTCTAAAGTTCTTTTATGATACTTCATAAGGCATCAGATCAGATATTATTTTCTGCAGTGAAAACGATTACCTTTTTATTTTGTGATCTTGAAAGCTTACTACCTCGGAGATCTGAGTTAAATGGATGTACTGTCAACGTTCTGTGTCCGTGGTCACCACAGTCTACGAGGCTAGAGTGATCTTTGTTTCAAATGTTTGTGTCTTGCAGTGGTTATGCAAATTAGTAGCTGTTCTACTTCATTTCTTGTACACTACCAGCTTCACCTGGATGAGTGCAGAAGGATTGCATCTTTACTTTAAGATCGTCACTGTCTTTAACCTCGAAAGAATAAAAATGATCTACTACGTCATCTTTTGCTGGGGTGAGTAGGCCACAAGTTAGAGACAGTAAAATTTTCATTTAATGTGAATTCCGCATTTCTTGTTTTTTTGTTTGTTTCTTTTTTTTTTAACAAAATAGTTGAGAATTTTCTCCAGAATACGTTTATATGTACATCTAAACTGACATGTAAGTTTCAGAATATGAATTCATCATCTCCAATTTTTCTTTTTTGTTAAAATTCAATTTTATTTACAGGACGAACACTTACACTACTTACAGCACTAATATTATACTTACATTTACGCTTACACTGTACTTCCTACTTACACTACCTATACTTACACCATTTATACATTCACTAGTTACAATAAAATATATTACCATACAATCACACTAATTAAATTACAGTTGGCTTACTTACAATGCTCTTTTTTATAATAGATAAATTGCATTAACACATAAGGTACATATAGGCTACATTTTATTTTCTACAACGCAGTTAATTATGCTAGACTGCTTCCTTACTTTTCAACTACTACCAACGGAAAAACACTAAAAATTACTTACCATACTGCTGATTAAACAAACGCACTTACCTAATAATAGAAAAAGAAGGAAAAACAAACAAGCAAACAAAAAGAGAGATAGTGAGAAATAAAAAAGGGCGGAAAGCCATGCGGGTTTTCCTTCGCTTTTCTTGTAATACGGGAAAACGTAACACCATTGATGTTCTTGGACCAAAAGTTGTTGGTTTATCGGCCTTGATGACTAGATTAGAATTATTTGAAACAAATAATTTTTAAACAAGGCAAGACCATTTCTTAAGGAAGGGACTGTATTTGTTGGCTGAGATCGCGATATATTTTTCAAGCTCTAAGTTTTCCTGCACAAGGATTGTGAAATCCACAAATTGGTAGGGAAAGTCCAACTAATGATCTTGAACATGTTCCCAGAGGTTGCGTTCTAGTTTGGCAGTACACTGGGAGACTGCAAACATGTAGTAAATTTCAGTGTTTCAGCCAGAAAATTTTACTTGAGGGCCAAAGTGGTCCCTGAAGATCCTTTTTAGGGGCCAATTTTTTAGGAAAGGGGCCACTAAATTGAAAGCTACAGAAGGAAAAAATGCGTCAGGGAACCAAGGAAAATAAGGCAGTTTATTAAGATCTATGATAAAATTTAATAGTAAGTGCTTTTTGAAGGGTTTCTACTCAATTAAGTTTCTTTTGAATCAGATACTAGTATGAAGGATCCGTGTATTACAAGAAAACAATTCTTAGGCATACATGACGTAGTCAATGATCAACGGCTTGTAACGCATTATAGGGCGATTTCAAACACGGTCAGCCATTCGAAAGTTTTCCGATATGAGAGAATCAATACAGCAACGCAAAAGGACGGATTGACTTCTTTTCTTATGTTGAATGTTTTAGAAGCAAAGATCTTTAAATATGATTTTTCTAGAAGGACAAAATGTGTGACAAAATAACCGTTACTGATCGTCAACACAGAGAAATGTAGTCGCCATTATGCCGTAATATGGCGACTAAACCAGAATTTTTGGTCGCCAAGGATGAACTGCTTGTTGCATTGGCGATCATATCGATCACAATTTCGAGCCCTGGGATGGGTTTTAAAATATTATGCCTGTGTTAAGCCTGCAGTCTTGTAAAAGGAAAGGGCTAAATTGGCCCCTTTTTCGTTTTTCTGGGGGCCATCTGTGATTGTAACGCGGGATTCCCGCAATGGCGCGCTCTGGCAGAAACACTGCAGTAAAAGTATAATTATCGAAACCTTACGTGACTCTATTCATCCCTGCAGACGTGAAGCAGCTGAGCCTTTTTGAGCCCCTCCCTCCCCCACCCGACCGTCCACAAGGATGTAGTCAATTTAATCCCATATCTACCAGAAAAAATATCAAAATGGTGGTAAAAATGTATTTTATAGAGATGTTTCGGACAGAAAGAGTGATGCATAACACATTTTGAAGACATTGCCATTGCTTGAAATGTTTTTGTACCATTAGAAATTTTAGAACAGTGCAATACCATAACTTATTATATCTCTAAGTTAGTACGCGCGCTGTGATTGGTCAATTTAGCGGGCCGTAATCTACTGTACGGCCCGCTAAAATTTAAAGCTGTTTTTGCTGCCAAAATGTTTCGTGATTTATCGCTAAGTACTTTTTTAGCAATTAAAAGTTTAAAAATTTCTTTTACTTCTGAAATTGTGTATTAAAACCTGCTAACGACTTGAGAGTCACTTAACAACGATTTCAAATTGAGTCGTTTTGCTTTTGAAATGCGTCAGAAATCTGAAGCCGTTTCGCGTGAATAGAAATCGTTCCTGAGCCCGTCAGACACACAGTAAAGATATAATAAATATCTTACTAACCTCGTTTTCTCGGTCCGTACTGTAAGTTACGGACCCTCGTTCTTCCCCTTCAATTTATAGCTCGCGCGCTTCGCGCTTGGGCCTTAAATTGATGGGGAAAAAACTCGGTCCGTAACGGCCCTCGAACTCGGTTAGTAGGAGGTATTTATATAAATAAAGGTAAAATGTTTGAATTCTTACAAAAAAAAGATATTATTTTTATACTTCCCCCTGGAAAATCTTAATTATAATAACCAAGAAAAAGACCACAATTCCCCTACTGAATGCATGACAGCTCCATTTGAAATAACTGATCACTGAATTGCAATACAGGAAGGAACCTTCGCTGTGTCTTAAAAAAAATTAATTAATTAATTAACTTTGTTTAACGAGGGTAACACACAACAGTCTTACAACTGACAAACCCCTGGTCCTCGAATTCCCGATCGAATTGGAATTTAGAAATGTTGATTTTTGTGGAGGGAGGAAAACTGGAGAACCCGGAAAAAAACCCTCAGAGCAAGGGCGAGAACCAACAACAAACTCAAGCCACTTATGACACCGGGTCCAGGCTTCGAACCCGGACCAAATTGGTGGGAGGCGAGCGCTGTCACCACTGCGCCACCCCTGCTCCCCGAATAATTCGATTCTTTCATTCATTGACGCGCCTTTCCATTTATGCAGGATCTCCTGCCATTATTGTTGGGATAACCGCTATTGCCAAGACGGAAGGATATGGTGCAAGGAACATGTATGTTGTACTTAAACCGATGTTTCAAGTGTAATCATCGAACACATACGTATGACGTCTGCTAAAATATCCTCAAGTACATGCGTTAGAGCGTGTCCAACATAAGAAAAGACAATTCCAGCTTTAAAGCTATCAACAACAACTTACTAAAATGAAGGCCTGAGCTCCGTTTCTCGAAACCACCGGGACCTTTTCGTGCCCGTAAAGCAATTTTTAGTTAATCTGTATCTAAAAACAGAGAGGTGTATACGCCTGAAACTTCTTGTATGAAGGGAGCCTCTGTTCACATTAAGAATATGTGAATAAAACAGCTCTTAAATCATAAGGTTTAAGATTTTACTACTGCCTTTTCGGGTGCAAAAACCTTTCGGGACCTTCGAAAAACGAGCGCCTGGTTTCCGAACCCCTTTTTTCACAAAAAGGTGAGGGGGTGGTCTTACTTGTCAAGGATTTTATACAAAACGGTATAACCTTGGGATATCATAACACTAGTTAATAAGTTATGTAACCTTAAGGATAAAATATCTATAAAAACCCGGGCACAGATCTTTTGTTGCTACATTTTTTGAGCTATCATTAAATTAAATGACCGTTGATATCAACTGGTGCCATTTAGACTTTTTGGAATTTTTGGCCGTAACAAGTCAGCGAGGCTTAATTTGCATATATAGAGAGTCATGCCTTAATTAATTTTCTTGATAACTGCAAGATCGCATGGTTCTTCTTTTTTTTAAAAAAAAAAAAAAAAAAAAAGTAACAAGACCTGAATTTCACACAAAATTGTCATATAATGTTTTAGGTGCTGGCTGTCTTTTGACGAGGGATTTATTTGGTCGTTTGTTGGACCAGTTCTGGCCATTATTTTGGTAAGTAAGCCTTGACTCCTTTTGGAGAGTTTGCTTATTAACTTGATCTTAAACGGTGCAATAATGATATTGTTTTCTCTTTAGTTCAACCTTGTTATCCTTGGAATGACAATAAAAGTTCTGGTTTCCTTGACGAAAGTGGCGGAATGTAATGCCCAGCAACACTCCGTGAGGTGACAATAAATTGTAATGTGACTGTAGGTGGTCTTATTTTCATTATCGTCCTAGAGCGGTTTCAATTGAGTGTCGAAAATAATCAGACAATTACTTTGGTTTGGTTCTGGTTTTCCTAAAATTTTAGACTGGCTGAGTAGTCTAACTGGGAAGCAATTGGTTTGGTTTTAAAAATTGAAAACTGCTCTATCACAGCCTCTTAAAATTAGTATTTGGAAATACTTACATTGAGTTTTATTGTTAGAGTATCAATTTTATTTCATTATTTTAGTTGCGCTTATAAATTTATAACCAATTTGTCGATGATCTCAAGCTTATTCTTAATTCATACTATCAACTGTCGCCTTCTTAAAAGAAAACTTTTAATGTCATTATTTTTTTTATCGTTTAACTATGCAACTTCTCGTACTGTACACGAAGATAGCCGCAATGTCTGCACACATGATGGCGTAGAAAGGTATATTGTTCGCTCTGCAAACGGACAGCTACGTTTATCTAGTAAAGCTGCTAAGTAAACCTGATCTTACATATTCTATATCTCTTCCTCAAGCTAATGTTTTTTTGTTTTCGCCCCAGATCTGGTGTTAAGGCAGCTTTGGTTCTGATGCCCTTACTTGGCATAACTTGGGTGTTTGGCCTTTTTAGTGTTAACGCCAAGACCGTTGTTTTTCAATACTTGTTTGCTATAGTCAACTCATTACAGGTACGTTTTGTGTCAATTCAGCAAATATCGCAGAAGTAAATTGAAAGAAAGGTTGATCTGTGATGTTTACTACTGAGGACTGTTTCACGTCCGAGAAGAAAGCTGACTCAGCATGTTCTAAGTTAAGAAAATGATGGGGTTAAAAAGGAATGAAGAATCGAGCCCTTATCGGTACCGCTGTTAATTATATAAAATGAATTCCATGTTCCTTCTGGGTTTCGATGCTTAACACTTTCGCTATATGATGTTATGTTATGTTGGTGTAATCAAGCGACTGATTTCTAAGGACAGCAATAAAGACACGTGGAACGTCAGAAGCATTGAATTCAACTCTTAGATGCCTGTCTTGTCAGGAGCAATTAAACTAGAAGGTTCTTCAGATTTCGAGTTTCTTTACATATATAAATATTTATTTATTATTATTATTAGGCTTTATTTTTTCTCTGGAATGTACCAATATTGATTAAATATGTTGAAAAAGTAAAGGAATATGATTTTGATTCATTTGGACTGTACAACTGTTTCAACCGTGGAGCAGTTTTGCAGTCTTAACTACATATTCCATTGCTAACACCCAATGTTTATTACTGCTTTTTACTTGTTTCGTCTTCGCTGCAGGGTCTGTTCATCTTTGCTTTTCATTGCGTTGGCAATACTGAGGTAACAGTTACTACATTTTCACTATCGACATAGCATGAAAAGTGTGCAAACATAAGCCCCAAAAAATAATTATAAGAATTTTGATTTCACCTGATAAACTGGTTAATAGTAATTTTATGAATTCATCATTGCTTCAATGCCTTGAATAGTCGTTCTTCCTTCGACTTATTTTAGGAACAACCCTCGTGCGACGGATATAGAATAGAGTCCGTAGAAGATATATGGGATCATAAGATTATTGTTATAAAAAAATTTCTTAAAGACTGGACAACTGATTAGAAGTGCGAAGTGATTTGGTCAAATACGCCATATCCTTTTCCAAGGAATTAGGTTGCCATGCAAACATTTAAAGCACTATTTCATGAGCGCTAAAAAAATACTTTGTTCGTCCAGTAACGAGGTTCTGGTCTTGTCAACAGGTTCGCGCCGCGTTAAATAGGATGAAGAAAAGACGTTCTACGAAAATTGCCTCCTCGCAAGAAGTAAGTTTACAATGAAGTCCAAGGCAGATATTGATCTTCGTGGGGCCTAAGTGTTTTCACGAGATGCTCATTTATTTTGGTTGATACCATTTGATGGAAAACAAACATTGATCCACGAGTACGAGGCAATAAACTTAAACTGGTTTGGTCAATAATAATTAGTTTGTTATAAAGCCGGCCAACTCTGGACGTTTACCGAGAGGTAAAACAAGACGGTACGGTGGATAAATGAGACATCTCAATTCGTGAAAGTAGAACACGGATCTGAACTGTCGGATTCGGAATACCTTACAACATCTCACATCAACTCTCTGAGAGTAAAGACTGCTATGACCAAGAGACCATAAAGATCATGGCCTCTTGCTATTACTAAACGTGTGCTTCTACTGCTAAAAGGCTGGGAGTATTATTTGATGATTAAATCTCTATTAACTTCCCCTCCCCCCCCCCCCCGGGCCGCTACCTCCTCCTCAGGTTTTTCCCCAGAGATGGTTTTGTTACTTGTGCTTCTGTTGTTAATATTGAGTTACTCAGCTCACCCAATACTGAAGAATCGAGCTAAAGAGTCTTCACATCAACTTCATTCTAGACATAAACAGCAATAACTTAAGTAGATAAACTTTTCACATTACGTCATGTTTCCTTTGCAGGTCTTTTTGGATAGAATCAAGAGTAACTCTAAAAGTAAGGCTTATATCATGGGAAAGGTAACATTTAGCTTACACGAGATTCACTCCATCTGCGACATTAACAATTTAAGTTATTGACTTTTTCTTTTAGTGCTGAAACCATCGAAAGGCACGGATGATCTAAAAGAGAACACAGTTCAGGTAATAAAAACACCCTTAGCTTTTTACCATCTTGAAGGTGATACAAGTAAACTAACCGCGGTAGCAGGTTTTTCCAAAAAAATTAAGTTTCTAGCGATAGCTCTAGTTCCATTCGGCAAAACAAAGTGGGGGATTGTGGGTCATGTCTGTGCTAACAAAATTACAAGGGACCTTAAGAAAACCACGACGGCAACGGGAATGTCGCTAAACAAAAGATTTAATGAGCAGAACAATGCCCGTGCACGTGTGTTGTAATTCTTGATACATCTCTTTGCCGTCCTCTGCAAAACAACAACGTTCAAAGTGACCGAATTCTGCGTTGTCTGGAAATCATGAAGCACAACCGCTAATTTTATAAATTTCTATTTCAAATTTATCGCTGTGTTCCAGACTTAGTTTTGTGATAGTTTTGACAGCGATAAACAAAGTTTAGAGTTTAGAGCACCGCGGGATTCGTAGGTAAAATATAAAATCGTTTTTCAATAGACGTTGTCCTCGGCGTCGTGTCATGGTTTCTTACAGTCAAGTAGACGTCACGTCGTCTCTTACTCTCTTTGCATCATTACATTTTTTACCATCATCATCATCTTCGTTGTCGTTGCTGTTGTTGTTGTTGTCATAAACGTTTCATTAAAGTAGTATTTTTATTACCTTTTTGTCCAGGTTGTGGACCCGGCAGACTTAGACTTCGAACCCATCGACTGACTGTTCCAGCTATGACGCCTTATAACGATATAACCTGATAAATTATACAATAATTTCAGTAACTCGATTAGTTTTAACTACCGCAAACCTTAATAGCTTTCCTGTGAAATTAATTAATTAACTTTTAATTACATAAAACGATTCTTCTACAACAAATAGGGCGCGAAACATGCAAATAAACTATTATAATTACTTACTGGAACAATTCACGGGTTAGAAAGAGTTTACTTGCCTCGAAACACCTTTGGACCCATTTTTGGAACTGCGAGATTTGAAGGAAGACGTAGGCCTGCATAATAAAATGATTCAAACTACTGACTTTAAACTGGGTTCATAAAATTTGGAGTAAAGCAAGAGAAAAATAGAGAAAATACAAAGAAAATGCAGAAAATCCGAAGACGAATGAGCAGATCAGTTTTAAGTCACGTATTATCTCATGAATAGCACTTAAATGTAAACCAATGTATGCTGACGATTTATTTCAGTACCAAGTTTATTTGCATTAAAAAGGAAAAGAAATAAAATATGTTACAAAAAGCATGATCAAGTTACGCGAATGAGGAGTAAAGCTGAACGAACATTCTGATTTCATTTTACATGTCATATACGCTTCAAACAATTAGCTTAATTAGAAGCAAAGCCTGAGCAACGTAAGAAGGTTAAAAAAACTAACCTATCTACACGTAATCCATATTTACAATACAATGAAAATTCAATGAAGGAAATCATTTCTTTCACCTTGATATTACTGTATTTACAACAAGACGAGTTTCAACACTTCTTTCGCTGTTATATTATTCTCTACTTTTAGAAATAGCAAAATGTTAAAACCAGATCACCTGACGTTCTCGGTAACGATACGATTCCGTGTAAATGAAGATAATTGACACCAGCTGGGTAGAGAAATCAATCCCTTTGAGAAGCTGAGACAAGCGGTGTCCTTCGTCGTTTACTCGGTGAACTTCCTCAAGTTCCGATTTGACATAGGACTCCATGGTAGAAATGTGCTACATATTTTCAGGAACACACTTGTTCAAGCCTCGAGGAACAGTTGATATAGCCCCTTTTAATATGACGTCACTTCATGAGATTAGGTCAATGAAAATGAAGGAAATGTAATTGGTTAACCTCATCAGTAATTCTTTTCAAGACTAATTCCTGCCACCAATCTTCTCGGCATAGTAATTCCTTTCAAAACATTTCGCATACCGTGGTAATATTTGCTATATAGCGAACCGGAGAAATCAAGAAAGAAAGAACCATCGCTAAGACTAAGCGTCTCTTTGAAATAAAGTTTTGATAACTAGACTGAAAACTTACCAATAACTAAACTATTCCGAAAGGCTGTACATTTTGTAATAAACACTCAAGTTGATAACCAGTAGAAATAAACTAACAATAAGCCAACCATGTTGCTGCATCAAATTCCCATTCGAGAGGACTGTGTTTGTTTAGACTGTGTTTGTTTAGACTCTGTTTGTTTAGTCTGGTTGTCTTCACCCTTCCAAAAGTCTCGTTCGCCTGAAACACTTTCACGCGGCTCAAACACAGGCTCGGCAACAAAAATACGTCGTCCCCTCGTTCACAATTCGGCCTTCACCCCACGGGCAGAACTGTCTGCACTACTTCTCAGCTCACTATGGACTGAATTGGCTTAAGAGAGTGAAATACTAAACTAGAGCACACCTTGCTTCTGCAGGGGTTACTGAACTGTTGCGTGACACGTGAAGAGGGACCTAGTGGAGCCAGCTTCTCTTCAGTGATGTGTAAACAAGATTAAACGTACTCTCCAGAGCCTCTCAAATCAAAACTTTGTGTTAATCTTGCTTTCCTGTTTGTTTCCCCTTCCACTGGCATCAGTACCTTACAGCCAAATGTACTTGATCTATGTATAAGAATCAGAAGAGTTCCATATTCAATTGCTTCTCGATTCTACTGAACTGGCCAGAAGGATCCAAGAGATAATCAACTGCGCCATATGCAAAGACCCTTTCATTACCAATTAATACCCTAAAATGGATCTGGTTCTTTTGCAAAACTTCAGTAGTCTACAACAATTAATGGCGTACATGTAGTATTTAAAATCATCCGAATTTCATTTTGGCAGCGCTCCAATCAGCAAGCAACGTTGCTGGCTCTTACTGCGGTGCTCGAAGACACGGCTGCAGAGGTGAACATATTTCGACTTGTAGTAATCTCTTTCGTCAAGAATCGTTTTAAGTTCCCCTTTTGTTGCTGACAGTTCTTTCTCTAGAGACCGATTTTCTTCTGCCATATATTGTCGCTTACTTATGCTCTTCAATCGACATTTCAAGGCATATTTGCGGTTTTTGAGAATTCGCCTCCTTTTCTTGAGCCCTTGGACCTGATGTTTTGGAAGCTGTCGAGTGTAGTCGTTCAACTCCTTAATGCTCATCTTTTCCAGTTTCTTGTCACTCAGTTTTGGAAAAAATCCCGGATCGAAATCGCTGTGCTCCTTCTTGGGAATACGTCTGAGAGCAGGCCTTGGCTTTCGTCTGCTTCTGCATGGCGATATTGATTCTTTATGTTGTTCATCGAGGTCTCCCATTAGGACCAAGCTTCTACGATGTCCTTGCGCAATTACTTGTGCCTTATGGTATGGAATATCGAATCAAATCGAAGAGGGGCTAACTCTACAAACGATTGAGTCGCTTCTAGATAGAAATATAATCTCCCAGGTCCAAATTTAAGAGCTTCCGGGATGTTGTTTTGAAACCGAAAGCCCTCAAGCTTAAACAATTATTGGGAATTTTGGCACATACAAAAGGGGAACCCCCTTCACTTAATTATGATACAACTGATTGGTTCTGGAAGCTTCTCGTATTCCTCAATAGGGGCAACGCTTGCGTCATTATCATACGCACTTTGTTTTCTGATCAAGCTACAAAAATATCGGCCTGAATATCGAAAATGCAAGATTTACTGTACGTCCCAAGGAATTTCAGCCCGATGTATAATAAATGCCTTTTGTGAGAGATGCAAGCTTAAAAACTTAAAATTCCACAAAAAAATGTATGGGCTCGTTAGCGTTTTTGCCACCCAGAAATTAATTCTTTGGTTTATGAAAGCCAGTTTCTCCTCCAATATTGCGCTCAAAAAGCCAAACATTTCACCAATTACTAAGCTACACAAGCTCTTTAAATATTTGGAGTCAATTCGTACCTAGAATGAGTCTTTTTCTGTGCAGAGTCGTATACTATAAATGAGGAAAACAATGACGTCAGTAGCGATCGCTCCATGTCAGTAGAATATAATGCACCACGGTGTTTCTGAAAAGTTCTAATAAGCGCTTCAAAGCATTTTTGAATGTGAAATGTTCTCACTGGCTGGCTGGCTATTTGTAGTTCCCTTAGCTACTTAGAATTACGCAAGTATATTACAATTGGTCACAGTTGCAAATTCATCTGTGATATTGGCAGTCTATTTTGTTTTTTATGTGCACCCAATCAGGACAATCCTGAGGCCATTTACTTTTCAAATTTTTTACCATTAACCAAAATATTCTCCAATCGTTTTAGATGGATATTATGTGGATCATTAAATTTATCGAAAGAAACTTTTTAAACCCCTGATAAGAAAAATCTTAAGAGGTATTCCATCTTATTTTTCCCGGTTGGCGGAGCCAAATCCGGATTTGTTTCGACTTATCTGAACATTTGACCCTTGTATAGTCTCTTATGCGGACAAAATTCACTAGGACACTATGAATCATTCACCTGATTTCCAAACAAAATCCCATGATTTAGAGCTAAATCCTGTCCATCCGAACTACCCTGGATCGGAGAAAAGGCTAATGAACCAGATTGCTCCCGGTTTTGCTATAAAACAGTGCAAAGTTTTTTTGTATTTTTAGTTCCGTCTGCTACTTTCAAACTTGACAAAGAAAAGAAACACACAAACTGTCGAAGTAATTTTATGTAGCTAATACGAAACAGAAAACTCGGGTTTAAGGAAAACCAAAAGTAAAATTTTTAAAGACTAGCACTACGTTGAGAACAATAAGGCAACATGACCTCTTCTTTTGTTACTCAGCACCCTGGGACTGTTTAATACTTCTGCTTTACTTCAATACAGATTATTTGAAATAACATAGTTTTTATTTTCAGTGGTCAGATTTGGGGTATTTGTAACATTTATAGATGCTAAAACAATGAGCTTATGTTTTTGGTACAAGACAAAACTGCCAACCCTGTTTAGAAATAATCAGCATTTTGACTAGTTTCACTTTCGAATCGGTCTGCGGCGTTTTCGGTTTCTAAACGCTTTATATAGCAAAAAGTAATAATCTGAACGGAATTTATAGAAACTGCACTTGTAACTAGCGGGCGCACATGATTCTAATAAGTACAATTTCTTCAAGAAAGAAAGTCGTTACGGTAAGACATCAACAGTTGCATTTAAATATATTGCACGCTATTAACCTACATAATGTTCAGAACACGTATGAATATGTGAAGAAACAGCGGTGACGAACGCGGAACCTCTGGCTTGGTACAAAAGTTCAAATTCATTTACGTCCGTCAATGATGGACAAACCAACTATCTGATAGCAATATACTTCTAACAACCCGCCTTTGTAGCCGAGGGAGGAACAAGTAATACATTCTTGATTACATAGACATAGGCAGCCAAGCTAACACTCTACACCACTGACTAACGCATTAAATAAAAGTAAAATGATTGGGAATTAAATCCCTTATCTCTATGTTATCTCAGCTATATTACTCGAGTTACACTGCAGTCCCTCGTAGAAGATTGTCTCCGAGTTCCGAGCCAGTTTGCAGAGGTATTGAATTTTCAATACAACGAGAGTCGGAACAGTTTTAACCTCTATGATCATCTCACTTAGTTTGACTGTACAGGCTGTGTAACTGTTCGTTATGAAGCAGTCAGAACACTTGAATACTTGATTCACGCGATTCCTGTCTCCAAGGCGAGGTCTGGAGGTACGAGACGTTCCACCATGTACTCTCCAATGCAAGCTGACTGTAGCTGCAGGAATTTTTTCTTGAATATGTTTCTCTCCTTCAGCACCTTACGAAGCTTCTCTTTGTCATCTTCCAACTGCCTTTTTAAGAGCTGATTTTCGTTGAAAAGGTCTTCCTGAAACTGTTGTCGCCGCATACGGCATCTCAACGCGTAACCTCGATTCTTGAGGTTACGACGCTTTCGCCGTATCTTTACAGCCTCGTCTCTCGGAACGCCACGAAGAAGCTTATTCAGCTCCGGAACCCGGAGATTCTCAATCGCCTCGTCGCTTATTTCTTCGATGTTTCTTGGAGTTCCCGGATTAGATATCACGTCTTCTTCGTCAAAACCCTCGTCCTTCCCTCCGCCGTTGAAAAGGTCCGCTATATCATTATCAGAGTCTACCTTTTCAAACAGCAAATTTTCAACTGACCATGGTGTATCCATGATATTCACAGACCCAGGGAAAACTTCGTCATACAACAGGCTATCATCCATTTCTTTGGTTCTCAAAAGAAACGATCTAGCACAGTAAACCACTCCTAGAAGCTTAAAGTGAAGGAAAATTTGTATTTTCGAGTCAGAAAAGTTGATCACATTGGATTCATAAACCAATCACAAGCTCTTGATGTAAGGGAAAATTCCCTCACAAAGGGGAATACCCTACTTAATCTAAACACCATTATGAGTTCTTGGAATTAGCATAGCTTTCCGAGAACTTTAGGTCCACAAACTATGAAATTCAGCCAAAGAGAATGATGCAATGAAAAGGTACTAATCAGCTCACAGGAATTCGCTGTATATTCTATACTTTTAATACAGAACAACCATAAGAGATTCCGTAATTTCGAGTAGAGCATGCCCTCGGGTCGCGTTGAAAATACTCTTACAAATCAGCCGTTCATACGAAAACAAGGCAGGGTTACTCAGCCTTTCCATATTTTATATTGATTCAGTATTTATGAAGTTTTTGCATTCTTGATTTAAGGTGTCTCGAAACAGTTTCTTTTTTTCCGGACCATACCTAGCATTTTCAACTAGAGTTTTTTACAGTCTTCCGTTAATCGGATGGTTGTGAAAATTACACCGGTTGTTCAAAATAGATTGAAGTTTGCCCTCGGTTTGCTATTACATATTTTAAGCGAATTCAATACTTCCGTGGAAACGATACCCAAAACACCCAAAATCGATAAAATCTGATTTTTTCGAGAGCCATATTTGTTATTCAAAACAATACAATTTTCTTAAACTATGATGCATGACAAGTAGAAAATGCAAGAATGAAACAATTCTGCATATTTGATTTCGTGTAAATTGTTAAAACATTTACAAGAAAAACCATATTTTCTACATCAATAGTAAATCAAGAGAAGATCAAGGTAGGAAGGTTAATGCCTTATACCCAAAGTAATCCTTATTAAGTTATTTTTGGACTTTGTACCCAGTTCTTCAGCGGATGTTACTCACGCGATGCGTGGACAGCCCAAGCGCCTTTGTGGAGTCCGCTGGGCCGCCTGTGGCTGCCCGTAACAAGTATTATGGGATAGGTCTTGTTGTTATGAAAACACGTGTGCGTGAAAACGGAAAAGCAAGGTTATACTGTCTTCAATGCGGCTTGAATGCGAACAAAAGAATATTACAACTGGCGACGAGGATGAAAACCAATCGTCAATAGTCTTCTAGAGGAAAAGTACCGAAAATGGCGGTAAACATCGAATTTGGAAACATTAGTCCGTTCGACTGCAAAGGCAACCCAACTAGCGTAGGTCCAAGATGGCGGCGTTGGAAACGTTCCTCCGAGTTCTTCCTTGAAGCTAAAGGCGTCGAAAAGGATTCCCAGAGAAAGGCAGTGCTCCTTCACTGCGCTGGGCAAGACGTACAGGAAATTTTCCACACCCTGACCGACCAAGGACCGGTTCCAGAAAACGACTCCGAGTACGCAAAAGCCATGAGGTCGCTAGATGCACATTTTGCACATCATTCCCTTTGAAAGGTACCAGTTTCGTCAAGTAAAACAAGAAGAGTCAGAAACAGCGGATCAATTCGCGCTGAGATTGTTTCAGCTGTCGGAGAACTGCGAATTTGGAGAAGCCAAGGAGGAACATATCCGTGATCAATTGATCGACAAATGCAGGTCACACAACCTTCGCAAGAAATTGCTGAAAGCAAGCGGAACGCTTACACTCCAAAGGCGCGAGAGATTGCAAGATCAACGGAAGCGGCTGAAAGTCAAGCATGATTGATAGAGAATGATTCCAGGGGTGACAGTGTACACGCGTTGGAGGATAAACAAGCTGATTACGGCACAAGGAAGAGAGGAAATTGCTACTGATCTTAGTTGGAAGGCCACTTCGCACGAGACCCTGAATGCAAGGCCAGATCTGTTACTTGCCAAAAAGAGGAGGACTGGACACCTCACAAAGTTTTGTAGGACCAAGGGCGAAGATAAAACCAAGAAAGGAAACGTTCGTCACGTGACCGAGGACGACGACTTTGCATTTACAGTTCAATTAGGTGTCAGAGACATACCAACAGTAGCCATTGAACTTGAAGGAGTACAACTGGAGGGTGTGCTTGTTGATTCAGTATCCACTTGCAATGTCATTGTCAGGGAGACGTGGGAGGTACTCAAAAAAAAGAAAATCAAGTGTAAGTCATGGAAATCAAACAAGAAATTGTACTCTTATGGCTCAGAGGAACCACTCAACACTGCCGGTGAGTTTGAAGGTGAATTGTGTTATGAAGATAGACAATGTGCTGCACGTTTCGTTGTTGTGGAAGAGAAGGCCATATTGAAAATCGAGATAAACTCTGTCAGTAAGGAGAATTTGCTGAAGGAATTTGAGGGGATTTTTGTTGGAGTTGGAAAACTCAGAGACTTTCAGGCCAAACTTCATGTTGATGAATCAGTCCAGCCCATTGCCCAAAAGGTGAGACCCTCACCATTTGGATTAAGGGAGAAAATTGAGCAGAAACTAGAAGAACTTGTAAGCCATGACATCATTGAGCCAGTTGAGGGGCCAACCCCTGGGGTAAGCCCTGTTGTCATAGTCCCTAGGCCTTCTGGAGACATTAGGCTCTGTGTAGATATGAGAAGATCTAGAGCTAACCAGGCCATAGTAAGGGAGCGCCACCCCATACCCACAGTTGATGATTTTCTGTACCAACTCAATGGGAGCACGGTATTCAGCAAGCTCGATCTAAGATGGGGCTTTCATCGGATTGAATTAGAAGAACAGTCCAGAAACATCACCATATTTATCACCCACAAGGGGCTGTTCAGGTATAAACGCCTGCTGTTTGGTATCAGTTCTGCACCAGAACTTTACCAACATACTATCCAGCAAGTATTAGAGGGGTATGAAGGTGCTTACAACATTCATGACGACATCATTATTCCTGGTCGTACTGTTAAAGAGCATGATGTCAGGTTAAGGAAGACTTTCGAACGTATTCAAGAAAAGGGGCTTGCTTTGAACAGGGACAAGTGTGCGTTCAGCATGTCAAAACTGACTTTCATGGGATATTTATTGTCCAACCAAGGGATCGGGCCAACAGAGTCGCGAGTGGAAGCAGTCATTGACGCAAGAGAAGCTCAAAATGCAGAGGTACGAAGTTTTCTGGGATTAGTGAACTTTAGAGCCAGGTTCATCCCCAATTTAGCAAGCATTGCTGAGCCACTTCACAGTCTAACAAGGAAGCAAACTCCCTTTGTGTGGGGCATAGAGCAACAAGGTGCTTTTGATGCTCTGAAAGACAGCTTGGCAAATGCAGAAACCCTGGCATATTCCGACAGCAATGCAGAAGAAACCAAACTTATCACAGATGTGGGTTTAGGAGCGGTCCTTACACAAGTTCAAGGAGGATGCGAACGAGTAGTCGCATACGCTAGCCCAGTCTAACAGATGTTGAGCATAGGTACTCTCAGACAGAGAAAGAGGCACTCGGACTTGTCCGGGGTTGCGAGAGATTTCACGTGGACCTGTATGGAGTGGAATTCACCCTGCTGACTGACCACAAGCCCCTTGAGGTTATCTACTTTACTAATTCCCGCAATTCAGCAAGGATGGAACGCTGGGTCCTGAGACTGCAGCCATACAGGTTCAAGGTGCAGTATATATCTGGTAAACAAAACATTGCTGACCCACTTTCACGTCTTGGAAAAGGAAAGGGGGTATGCATGAATGACGATGCAGAAGAGTTTATCCGGTTTGTGGCGGAAATGTCGACACCAGCAGCTATGTCTGTGCAGGAGGTTGAAGAAGAGTCATGGCTCGACCCAGAAATTTCACAGTTAAAAGAATGCATCAGTACAGGAGAATGGGACAATGCCCCACCACCGTATAAAGCCGTAAGAAGTGAACTTTTTTTTTTATTGATATTGCTTAACATTTACAATACTTACAAAGACACAATACCTACAGGACTTACAAGACTTTTATAATACAATAACTACTACGTTTACATAATTATATACAGGAGAAAAAAAAGACAATAAAGACAAACATCGAAATATCCTTAAACTAAGTTAAAGAAAATATAAAGCAGATACGTGTAGTGATTTTAGCATGGTTTTTTCCATAAAAGAGTTAAGGGGAGGGGATCCCTGTATTGTAATGTGAGAGGAAGAGGGGAAAGCTTTTTATCTCCGGAGAGGTGTTGCGTGTTTTGCATATCCATACAAAATATCTAGCGACCAAAAAAAAGAAGTTTAGTTTCTTGTTATCGTTTGGCTTAAGCCCTAGTACGATGTATGGCGACAGATTAAAAGTTTCCGAAAGTTCTCCACGATTAATTAATCATTGTTTAAATTCTTGCCAAAAAAGTTGGATATATCACAAGTCCAAAATAAGTGGATGAGAGTCTCTTTATCCTTTTTACAGAAAGTACACTGCTTGTTATCCTTGAGATTTATTTTGGTAAGAAAAATGTTGGTCGCTAGTCTTCTGTGTAGTAGCTTAAATTGGAACACGATTAATTTAGAGATTTTTGTGCATAGAAAGGGTGTTTTGTAAACTGCCTTCCAGTCGATATCGTCTGGTGTTTCAGCCATGCATTTTGTGACCCATTTTCTTTGGACGTCAACTGGGTTCTTTTGTTTTTTGCTCTTAAGGATTTTATACGTTAGTCTGTTTGGTTTTGTCGACTTTTGGAAGGTATCAAAAACAGATTCCTAAGCAGTGTTGCAGTTAGAAGTGAACTTTCCATTCTAGGCAAGTTAGTCCTAAGAGGAACAAGATTGCTTATCCCAGCAAAATTACCCAACAGAGTGGTAGATCTGGCACACGAAGGACATCAGGGGTTGACAAAGACAAAACTGAGACTCCGCAGCAAGGTCTGGTGGGCTGGAATTGATAGACAAGTTGAAGAAAAATGCAAGACCTGCCATGGCTGCCAGTTGGTTGGTTTGCCCACACCACCGGAACCCTTGAAACATACTGAGTTCCCCAGTCAGCCCTGGCAAGATCTAGCAGCAGATTTGATGGGGCCCCTACCTTCCGGAGAGTATGTATTCGTCGCCGTAGACTACTATAGTCGTTACTTTGAAGTAGACATCCTCAAGTCTGTAACATCTGTCACCTGTATAGGAAGCCTGGAGAGAATATTCTGTACGCACGGTCTCCCGTAGTCGCTAAAAACAGATAATGGGCCACAATTCACGTCCGAGGAATTTGGAACATTTTTGGAAACAAACGGCATACAGCATAGAACCTCCACGCCCTTGTGGCCCCAAGCAAACGGGGAGGTGGAACGCCAAAACAGAAGTCTACTCAAAACCTTGAAGATTGCCCAAGCAGAAAAGAAGGACTTAAAGGTAGAGATGAGGAAGTTCCTAACAGCCTACGGGACCACACCTCATAACAGCACTGGAGTCTCTCCAGCCAAATTGTTGTTTAACAAAGAGATACGGTCAAAGATCCCTGAGTTGACAAAGTGTGAATACATTGACAGTGAAGCACGAGACCGAGACGCAGAAATGAAATAAAGGAGAACCGACTGTGCCGATGAACGAAGGGGAGCGCAGGAGAACAGTCTAGTTCCTGTCGACCAAGTGCTGGTGAAACAAAGGAAGGAAAATAATTATAAGCTGTCAACCACTTTCGAGGATGCACCTTACAAGGTCACCAATAAATATGGCAACGAAGTCACAGTTACATCACCTGAAGGAGTTAACTACAAGAGAAATGTAACTGAGGTGAAGAAGTACCCGTAGGCAAGCGATGGACCAGACCAACAAAGCATAGGAGACAGTGTCACAGGTGGAACTGCCGAGCCAGAGGTTCCAGCATTACCCCTGAGGCCAACTAGAGAAAGGAGGACACCAGAGTATTTAAATGATTAGGAACTCTATTGACATTACGGAGAACACTTGTAGTTCGATTATTAAGTCTATTGGACTTTATGCACTCTATCGATGTTAGGAGTGGAACACTTTCAGTTGCTTAGTATGCTTATGACCTCTGTTGAAACTTGAACAGCAAGAAACGGGACACTGAACAGTGAACTTGTTGAGAGTTATTCCAGTCATGTTGAAATTTGTTAACCAGTTAATTAGTACTTTAATCCAAGGAAAAGAGGGGTTGTAGTGTCTCCTAGGCTGCCCGTGGATGCCTGTAACAAGTATTATGGGATAGGTCTTGTTGTTATGAAAACACGTGTGCGTGAAAACGGAAAAGCAAGGTTATACTGTCTTCAATGCGGCTTGAATGGGAACAAAAGAGTATTACAGCCTTCACACGCAAGCATTTGTTTATGTTTTGTTATTAAAGCTATGGAAAACTTTCAACGCTGTGGGGATGCGTTATAATTAATTCGTTGATATTAGAACAAAGGAGGAGTTATTTTGCCGAAGTCTGGCCATTTGATTCCGTCGTTTATACAACGATGGAAAACGAGCTGACGAGTTTTGCGAGAGTTTTTTGAAAAATTTTGCGACCGGTCGCGAAAAAGTTGCAATAGAGGTTATGATTCTCATTAGAATTCAATTGCATGTCCTGACTCCCGTACAACACTCGATTCCACAAGTCATGAGCAAAAAACTCATGCATGTGTCTAGAATAAATCCTCTAGAAGGAACAATAAATTCTACGTTCAATATTCAGTGAATAAAACAAAACTCTTGGTACGTGACTTCAGTTACCCGACATGGCGGGTAAAAATAGATGAACATAGCTTTCACCCAGTATGGCTAACAAACAAAGAGCTACACGGTAAATATTTTTGGCATGAATGAATGTGATTATTTTGACCAGTTTTTGACAAAAAAAAGTTGCACCCACGAAATCTAAGGTGCCCCTGAAACGTGAATATGTTTTATTATAATCCATCAAATATTTTTACTCGCGCGCGATTGGTCTAAACAAGTCACGTGACTGAATATTCCCCAGCTAAAACTGGGGAATATCAGAGTGATATTCCCTAATTTTCAAAACCACGCGCGTTGCGTAAAGCAATTGAAGAATAGTAAACACAATAACCTCCATTTGGCGCGGAAATATGCTCGGATATTTGTCCTTGAACATTATCTGTTCCTCAAAGCTCACAGTTTTCCTCGGGCTACGCTCGCGGAAAACTGTGCGCTTCTTGGAACAGATGATGTCCGCGGACAAATATCCGAGCATATTTCCGCTCCAAATGGAGGCTATTGTTTATTTATTACGTCAAAACGGTTCAGAAGCAGGGAAGGTAAAAATAAGCTAAGGCTCGCTCAAAAAATGTTCTAGATGGTATTTCTAAACTGCAAATTGACACATAACTTTGTGTTATTTCCTTATGTGCATGAAAACGATAGCGATACCCAATGGTCATGCATGTTCCCGGATGACAATTAGTTTAAGGTCATTCCCCAGTATTGCATTGCGCATCCCTACTGCGCATAATTTCACACGTGATTAGCGCGCGCGCATTAAAGAATGGTGGCTTTTTCTTTACGGCTGGACCTCGCCATAGAGATAAATCGTCATTTTCTTGCAAACGAGTATGGTGACCTATCATTTTTTTTCTGTTGTTTTGAATTGAGTAATAAATTTCTCTGTGTAAAATAAATATAGACTAATTTTCAGTGTAGAAAAAAAAACAATCGTCGGAAACGTGATTTTAGCAAGCAATCGTGACTACAATCATGGTGCTATTATAAGGATTTATAGGGGTATAAACAAGGTGCTGTTGCTCCTAAACGAACATGGGGACCCCTCATTTTTGTTTAAAAATTTAATTTCCTATAATATAAACAATCAATAGGCAAAGTTTCACAAAAATCTCAGTGCAGGTTCTGTTTCAGTGGAATGACCTTAAGGTGATTCAGTAAAATTCAGTGGCGTTCAACAAAGGGCCTTGTTTTTCCCGGGTAAATGACCCGAAAGCTTTTCTGTCACTCCATAAATCCAACAATAACAATATTCCATTTTCGTTTTACCGAATGATGTGGCAAAATTCATTTTCTTTTCTCTTTGTCAATTCTGTATTTCATTGTTTTGAGTGTTTGTCCTCCCGTTCTTCAATTTTCACTCTCAAATTATGAACCATCAAACAAAATAAATAAATAAATAAATAAAAATAAATAAATATACATTTATATAGCGCCATTTTCCACTAATTGTCCATGGCGCTTTACAATACTTTAAAATTAAAATCCTAATTCTTTAAAAACCTAAAATCCTAAATCCTAAAAGTTAAAATCCTAAGAATTAAATACGCTATATAATACAATTAGGCTACAAATAAAAAGTAAAAACTACAAATCAAATGCACGCTTAAAAAGATAAGTCTCAAGATTAGCCTTAAAAACTGCCTCTGATGATGAAAGTCTGATCTGGAGGGGTAGTTTATCCCAGAGCCTTGGTGCCGCCACGGAAAAAGCCCTTTCACCATACGTTTTAAGATTTGCTCTAGGCTCATCAAGCAACCTGTTGTTTGAAGATCGTAGTGTCCGACAAGAAATGTTAAATCGCAGTAGGTCTCTAATGTAATCAGGGGCCAGTCCATTCAGAGCTTTGTAAGTTAACAACAATATTTTGAAAATAATCCTAAAATGAACTGGCAACCAATGTAAGCTCCTTAGTATTGGTGTGATGTGTTCCTGCCTTCTAGTCAAGGTAACAAGGCGAGCTGCTGAGTTCTGTACAAGCTGAAGTCTATTAATCAGATACTTTGGGAGACCGTACAGTAGGGCGTTACAATAGTCCAAACGCGATGTTATGTAAGCGTGAACAATGGTCTCAGTAGTACTCTGGGATAGGTATCGCCTAATTTTAGCTATACTACGAATGCGGAAAAATGGTCATCGTAACCGCTTTGCTCTCTCCAAAAATAAGTTAACTGGGAAGTTCGTAAATTATTCGACATTGTAATAGCCTCATTTTGGGCAAAATAATAAACAAAGCTCGCCATGCCATCTCCTTCAATTCCAGTTCAACTTTTCACTTAAAGGATCAAACCGCACTATCAGCTTCCATTAAATGCATTATCTCAGAAGTGTTGAGATGAGCGAGATAAAGCATCGCATCTCGGAAAAGGTTTCTTAAAACGATCAGGAGCCAGGTTGTCTCATTGGGTTTGTATGGAAGATGAAGGCTCCAGGTGATGGGCTCCTGAAACGATTGATTTAATTTTAAATTTTGAGGAAACACAAACAAAATCAACCGCAGCTGAATTTTGCTTTTTAACAATTTGTAACAGACAGAAGAAACCGGCTGACGATACCATACACAACACCACAACCAAAATAATGACTAGCTTTAAAAGAAATTTCAGTGCCAAAGTTACAAGCCCAACAAAGGCGACATCAACATCGCGAAAGAGGTAGCATGGCAGTGTACAAATTTGAGCGTCCTGATGAACGTTACAAATTTGAAAAATTTGAAAAGCAATTACAAACCCTCGGCGGCACTCCTATACCCAAGCATGATTTTATGCGTTCTTAAAACGAAATGCCATGAAAATCAATGTACTTTCAACTACTACTGAAGAAGATACCCAAAGGTAACAAAACGTTTCAATGGTACTCAAACGGAAATACATCGCAATACTAAAGTTTACCGCTTGGGTTAAGAATAATTGGAGTTCTGTTCCAAAAGTGTTAATAAGTTTCTTTCCTTCGCGCTTTTAGAATGGAAGAAAGGAAATTAAACTTTTCGATTTAAAGCCGCTGTGGTTAATAGCGGCTTTTAAAGCTGTGAATTTTCCAAGCCCCCTTTCATGACAACGTGCTAAAAGAAGCCGAAGTTTATTTGAAGTTATAAATATATCTCAAAACAAAACGTTGCAAAATTTGAATGCATTAGAACAACTTGAGTTCGTTGTTACAAACAAGAGCAACAAGCCACCATGAAGTTGGTCTATCTTGTTCTTGTTCTGATACTCTTTAGATTCACCGGAAACGAAGCGGTGCCAAATGGTAAGACGCTTTTAAAATGTTACTGTATGTTTTGAAATGGGAGATACTTTTAAGATGTAACCATGTCTCGGGAATGTTCTTCGGCTGTGCAATCGAGAATTTCATAATTGACTTACAGAGGAGACGAATTTCGAATTCATGTAAAAACTTTAAAGTTTTGGTCGGATATAACTCCTTAGAGTTTTATAAAATTCACTCCGGTCTCCAATTCGTAGAACAGCGTATTTCTAGGATTCAAAATTCTTGTTTAGAGAAAGAGAACCGTTTCGTGTCCTGATCAAAATTGAACAGTCACAGTCCAAATCTCTACTCAGTATGGAAATTGTTTTCTGAAGGACGACAGTGTCTTGGCGGTTTTCAAGATAGTTTTCCAAACTGTTATTTTAAAAAAAATTGCAAAAGGATAAATTTTATTTCATGATCAATCCCACAATGCAAATTACAATTCATTTAAAAAAAAATTACTTTACCGAATTAATGAAGAGCAAATAATAGAAGACTCTAAATAGTGCCGGGAAGCAGAGAAAGATCAAAAAGCGTCAACAAATATCGCCTAACAAATTAACATTCTCAGAACTACCATTGGAAATGTTTGCGTAACAGTCAGTTTGGTTATTGTGACCTTTTCAAGGGAGATCCTCTAGTGCGTGTTAACAAGCTAGTCCTTTCAGAAAATGTCATTGGCTATTGATGCCAAAAATGTGTTTTACTGTTGTATAGACCTACAATTACGATCTTGATGCCAAAAAGGTCAATAAAACTAATGGTCACTTTCAGGGTACAAAGTCTAAATAAGTTTTAGTTCTGTTATCAGTGCGTTCGAACGCAAGACAGTAGCTTGGGAACTTTGTTTGACGACTCAGTGAAATAGCTTGAAATACATCGAGATGTAAAATTATGAAAATTTCACGGCTGCTCTTGAGGGCATGAGATGGTACTCAAAATATATTTCAAACTGTCGTTTCGCCTGTAGTGTACAGGAGACATTTCAAGGAGTGCTACATCTGCTGTTACCTCTCAAGGAGGTAAGGAATATCATGAAAACAGGCAGTACCTTCAAACTTCGAAACTTATCACAGACTCCTCGCCGTAACTTTTGTTTATTCTTGGAGATTATGTGAGTTAAATGAGATAGGTTTTGATCAGTTTCTTTAATCACAAAGGCGTTTCTTAGATCTATCTTTAGCTGGTAAATAAGTTGTTTTAATTCCGGCCAAAAGAAGAGTTAAAGAAGGTGCATTTTCATTCAGTTTCGCTGAGCTACAAATTCATGGGAATATCACCTTTTACAAATTAAGTTTTTAACATTAATTTTTCCTGCTTTCAGTAACTGTTTGCCACGAAAACAGAAAAAAACTGGAGTTATATTTTCAAAAAAAAAAAACATGCTACCCGAGTTTCTTCGTAGCCGTAGTAGTTACTTATGCATGGAACCGACGTTCTTTTTAATAGCGATCTAAGTTGAATATCATGCAACACATCATAATATGGAATGGAACAATCAGAAAGTGGCCGGAAAAAGGGCCGCCGGTGTCCGTAAAATCTCCGTTGAAGCGCCTGTTCTGTTACCTATTTTTATTCAGATCCGTTTAGTCTGGTGCCAGAGGCCGAATTTGCCATCAACAGGCAGTTATTCCTTCTTTGGTTGGGAACCTCAGGAAGCTAGTAAACTCGACGAAATCAAACTCTTAATTCTTGATCATTTGTATTTTTTTAATTTATTGCAGCTGTTTGAAGCGTGTTCATCAGCGGTGCTCCTGCCGAAACGTAACCCAAATTCACTTCATTAAATTACAACACATGCGGCAGTGGATGGGGAATGTGACGATGTAAACTAATGAACAGGAGAAATAAAAATCAAGCTAGCACATGGAATACTGACATACCTGTAATCTTTTGTCGTCAACATATCTTAGTTTTATCAACTGCGTAAACTGGGTCATTGGGCTTTCTCTTCCTACAAAACGCTGTATCCTCTGTCCGCCAATGAATTAGGAGACGGACGATAAGAAAAGTAACTGTAAATGATGGGAAATTCTCAAGCTGTGCGCCTTTTTTGGTCTAATTTCCTTAGCAGGATTTTTTTATGATGAAATCTCGTGCTATTGTTTTTTCTCTTGGTTGCGCAAGTATCTTAGAAGTATCTCAGTATTTCGCTCGCTGCGCGGCGTAAATTTAGTGTTTCGCAATTTTCCCTTGCAAGATTTTCTTTCCGTATTTGAATCGATTTCTGAATACCTACGAATTAAATGCCTGCTGGTAAGCCTTTTCTGGATAGATAACATCGCGAAAATGCGACGTTGGTCAAGTTTTGGCACAAAAGTACAGAAACAGCCAGAGAACTATTCTAGAACAGGAACCCAAGATGCCGAGAAAAACACCTTTATTTTGTCTTTAAGTAAATGAACAACACTACGACAAATAAAAAAGAGACCTGTCAAAACAGTTTCACAAGTACAACCACTCTACTTTCTCTGATTGAGAATTGGGACTGGCAAGACGATGGAATTGTCAGAATATAGGGAGGTAGGGTATGATCGCAGTATGGAATCTAGGTCTGGTTTAGGCTTGATTTCCGCTGCTCTCGAGTTCGGGAGAGGAGCGCGGGCTCGTTTTCCGAACAGCGACTGGAAATCGAGCCTAGGTCTGGTTAGGTACAGTTGGATCCCGCTAACTCGAACTCCGTTATTTCGAACTCAAATCCATTCCCTTCGATTTGTTCTTCAGTCATTTACGATCAGTTATTTCGAACTATTTTTCGATTCCCCTGAGAGTTAGAAATAACGGCTATTCCCATCGATATTAGTAGCAATCTCTCCCGTACTCATCACTTCCTGGCACTACTCTAAGAATATATTTGGTGGCAAAAACGGTTCAAAACTGTTCAATTTTATTGACTGAATTCCACTTCAGCTCTTTAAAGCGCAAACAAACAAACAAACAAAAAAAAAATAAAGATATACTCGTATATATTCCCGACCTCACGTTGTTTGCTTTAGCTCTTCGAAAAATACGTTTACACAAAAATTGCACTATTTACAATTTCTCAAATTCTTTTGAAATGACACCGACAAAAGTAGAAAACCATCTTGAGTGTTCAAAAAACAATCTCTTATGGAAAACAGATATTCAGGAAATAAGTTCAATCTGAAAGAATAAAAAGCAATAAAGAAATAATGAACCTCGAACTGAATAAATTAGGTGTTTTTCAAAATGGTTGTGCAAATAAAGCCAAAACGGTAGACTTTAGTTTTAGAAGACATGATACAGTCAACCCTTCCAAATTCTGCCTCCCCTTTACTTCGAAGCCCTTAAACGAGTGACATATTCATATGCTTGCTTCAGAATACCACTTTTATATCAAGCTGAATTAGAGAAAGGTGGCATCTGTTAATTTATGTCTGCATGATCCATTACGATGGGTTAGTCACTCCAGGTGTTTGGCATTTTTACTACGAATAAGTAACAAAAACACAAATTCTAACGAGATAATACAATAAATAAACCCTATCAATGCTCAAAAAGTGAAGCATGATGGTTTGGTTGATGGCATATCAAGTAACAACCACTGCAAGGGCTCAGTAGTACCATGCTCAGTTTAGCATTTTCGTAACTTTATACTAAAAGTACATGGATCTGAGAATCAAAATTGTAATACGCCTATTCACAGATGAGCACACAACGATAACAGGAAAAGGATAATAGTAACAAATGGTCCCAGCCTCACCTGATAATCAAGTATGAGCCGGCGATCCGACCGTGTAGGGACCGCTGGATGATCCAGGAGGTGACTAAAAGAAACAAAGACAATAAACAGATGGCAATGATAAATGGTAACTAGGCACTGATTTAACAAACTTATCATCATCATGTCTCCGTCTGTCCTAGAAGCTATGGAAAATTGCCAGTTAGCTAGGCCAGTTCATAATTGAGTACTCAATTCTCTACCCCAATGGTGAGAGAAACGTGAATTAACATCGAGCCTATATATTAAATAGTATTTACATTACTAACAAATTATCATTCACAAATATTTTAAATTCATTGACAAATATATCCAATATTCACCTTTGCACGAAACCGCGGAAAAGGTCATTGAACAAGCTTTAGTTTGTTTGCCCCATATTGGGTAATTTTGGTCTCGTTCTTTTTTATGCAACAAGATTGGCGTCACCTCCGGCCAATACTTAAACTTAAAAAAATGAATCTCGACCATCATATCGCTAATGCAGGGGCATTCACTAGTTTAATAAAATCTACTTTAAGTTGCGTTCTGAGAAAATTTCGTGACCTTTTTTTAAAGTGGTTCGCCGTGAAAACGGTAGTAGCGCCTCGAAACGTTGTATGACTTGTATTCTTTCTGAGATTATAATTAAGCAATAGAGCACTTTCTCCGTGTTTACATAGCCTCATCTAAACACGAGGAAGGTTGGGAGAATCCCAGACAATTATGCAAACCGTCGACGACGTCTCGGGTTTGCATAAATTTCGAGAATTCTCCCAACCCTACGAGTGTTAAGATGAGTCTATATAAACACGAAAAAAAATACTCTATTGCTTTTATTAAATAACTCTCAAAAATACGTGCGAATCTAAAACGTCACAACCGTGTTTACATACTCCCATCTAAACACAACTATCGACCAATGAGAGCGCGCTTAAAAGCTCAGTTATTTTATATAAGCATTACGAGCAATATAGGACAACACAAATAAAAACAATCTTTTGTACCCTTTTGAACAAAGTCAGTAAAACTGCTGGATGCATCATCAGCAATCTCCTGTCATACTCTGGTAGATCAAAACGGCCTGAAAAATGTAAATCAGTGATGTCATGCCTCATCGAACTCATATCTACAATCAACCAAACTTTTATCTCGCACTACCGTACTCGAATTCGCAATTACCCAATCAGAAGCCGTGTCGGCTATCCTGCTTATATATCCTACGATATCAAGTCACTGACCAGGCCACCGACTTGATATGACTACGATATCATGGTCACTTGGTCGATATCACGGTCACTTTTTTATTCCTTTTCCGAATTCCCTAATTAGGGCAAAGAACCGATTGGTCGAAAATGGAACGGCGAAATATTCCAACCGAAATAAGTGGACCACCTCCAGAGGTGATCCCGAATATTCCGGTCGGAAGAAACCGAAACGGACCTTTCCATTTGAATTCCGACCGAAATTTCCGAAATCTTTGGCATAATGGAAAGCACCCATTGTGTTGTGTTCTTGGGCAAGACACTTTACTCTCACAGTGCCTCTCCCGAATGGGAACGCCGAGGAGTAACTCTGCGATGCCTAGACCTCGACCTAGGCAGTTCCAATACATATTTCACATATCCACTTGATTGCAATTGTGGACAAAGGAACTAGACATTGAAAGCTGTTGCTATTTAGCATCTTCTCACATTTTGGATGTCCTTCCGCCGTCATTAGCTCATCATAAAGCCTGCAATACAAAAGAGTAGAAAATTAAAATTTAATAGTTTTGAAGTTCTTTCTAATTCATACTTCACAAATAAGATTGGAAAGGATTTGCGCAAATTGACTGTGGTTTAATTGTGCAAAATCAAGAGTACAACATCTGTTTAACAAGTCTGTGCTCCTAAGGTTTTTTTTAAAATTCACTTGTATTCAGTAAGTTATTTTACTGTTCGGTTTGTTCTGGTTTCGCGTCATCCATGCTTAACATTTTCTTTACTTTGACTTCAGCCATAGTCAACAATAACAATAGTCTATAAGGAACGGAGTCTTTGAGTTGATTGAAAGCGAGGACAACAGTGACCAGTACAAATGTACATGCAGTTCATGTAACAATAAGGAATGCTGTTGTTAATTAATTAATTAATAATTTTCAAATCAAAATTATTCATTTATTTTCTTAATTACCTGCGTTGCAAATTCACGGTAAAATACGACAAATCCGTTGTCTGCCTCTGTAAATGAAAGATGAACTAGTCTCCAAAGCTAAGCACCTTACTGGAATACACAAATATCAATAACTACAGCACTATTGCAAACAAAGGCGAAAACAACTTCTGGTATTGTTTAGTAATTTAAATTATTATTTTGATTATTAAAATAATCACGAGAATACTTGGACCGTGCAAGGTGCTATTGGAATTTTAATAACTAGCCTCTACTGCTTGTGCACTGGTCACGTTACTTTTCGTTCAGCTCTATGTCTCATGTTCTTTCAGTGAAGATTGACTTCCGCGAAACAGTCTTTTGTGTATATAATGGCCACATGGCTTCCCTTGGTGGTGTCGTTTGCTGCACACAATCTTCGCCTACTCGTCTTCAAAATCTTAACATGACATAGATCGTACATACCAAATAAAAATCCCTTTGGACTTTCATTTCATCCATCTGTAACAAAAATTGTATAAATTAATTTCTAAAGATTGTCGTTAAAAAACAAATGGAAACAAGCCTGGGAACAGTTAGTGCAATATTGTGTGTATTACGTAAATTGCATCAGGTGTGCACACTTGAGACTGCTGGATATTTAGCACAAGTAGAGTCGCCTTCTGCATATTAATTTGTGTTACTATTCCTCCCAAAATCAAGTGCAGCTACGCAACCTACCTTGGACTTAAGATGCTTCATTTCTTCACGTGCGTCATTTGTTTTCTTTTCACAGGAAACCTGGAATATAAATAACATATCGGCTAAAGGCAGTTACTACAGAGTCCAGTGGATAAGAAATAGTACTTTTTCACCTTAGCGAGCCCATTAACCTGAGCTAAGTTCGATGGAGTTTGAAATAAAAACATCATAGCTGTGTCCAAAACTAATGGACAAGCTGCCGTTCTATTACTGAACAGAATGTATCCTTATTGACCAAGCGTGAGAGCCATACTATGAGTATAACGACTTGCGGTCTTGTCAATACGAAACGAGCGCAGCGATGTCCGCACAAAGAAGAAGGACAAATATTCTACCATAACGGTCCCGAGCAAGCTCAGTTAATGAGAGATTTATTACTGGACTGAAGACGTTTAGAGATACCTCACTATTACTGTTAACCTCAAGAGAGCAAAAGGACAACAGAGTTGAAGAAAAGAAAAAGAATCTTTGACGTGGAAGTTAATTCTTTTAGAAAGTAAGCCATAAAACTACAACGGAATAATTGGGACAGTTCCTCGATCGGCAATAGAGCAGTCAGATTGGTTGACTTAGTTACTGACTCTCTGAGCTAACTTAGTCGAGTAATAAAAAAGCGTTCAATCTTTAGACAACTGGAGCAGCTTACTTACTCGAGTTAAAATCATATAAATATTTCATTGAGGACCGCGCTACAACACACGTAACACGTGCTGTACGTTTCACGTACCTTTGATTTCAATGCAGCGATTTCTTCTTTCATTGCTGACTTCAGCTGCTTAACCATTTCTTTATTCTCTGTTTCCCTCTTTGTATCCATATTAGCTTCAAGTTCAGCTAACCTCTTGTCAGCTATTAATAGTTTCTCACTGTGCTCAGCCACGTTTTTCTACAAGAAAATGATAACACGAGAGTATTTGCCAAAAGTCCTACTTCCTATCTTACCTTTGTCAAATAAGCCTTTCTTCGTCTAGAATGATACCATACATACGACGTCCAAGACTTCTAGACACTGTTTAAGTTGTTTCTTTTTATTATAACAATGTCGTATTAAAAAGATCTTAACCCTTGCTAGAAGTTTCACATACATACATTACATACATTACTTTATTTACCCTCGGATTTCAGAGTAGCTTGTGAAGCAATATCTACGAGCGTTTAACCATCAGATGAGAGATAGACCACCACACCGGGATCTCCGTCCCCTACTCTTTTCGATCAGTGTGTAGGTTCTTTTACGTCCCACAGAATTAATTATGAAGAGTTGTGAGACGGGGCCCACGGTTTATCGTCCTTATCCGAGAAGACTAGAAAGTCTAACCATTTACAGATGTTATTACAAAGGCAGCACTTTCTCCCCAGTTATTTAAAGACCCAGAGTGTTGGTCTGGCCGGGGTTTGAACCCGCGACCTCTCACACGCTAGTCCGGCGCTCTACCATTGAGCTAACCGGTCGGCGGTTTTCACATACCTGTGATTTCAATGTGCCAAACTCTTCTTTGATTGCCGACTTCAACTCTCCGAGCATTTCGTTCTGCTCTTTTTCCTTCTTTTTGTCAACATCCATTTTAAGTGCACTTAGTCTCTTCTCGGCTGCCAATCGCATTTCACGGTGTTCAGCCACTTGTTTCTACAAAACAACAAAAACGATAGTTGCGGCCCAAAGCACACTACATTGATTTCTCTGGACATATGGAAATAATATAATTGCATCGCGCACATCGATCGATGTAATTACACTGCTTTTGAGTTCACTGCAAATCTTGGAAAATTTCTGATGAATCATGTATCAATCATTGTAAATTTAACAACCAATAAAATGAGTTTTCGCGTTAAGTCACCAAGTAGCCTTTGTCACTGATCAACACATGTCTCCCATATGGACAAACTAATCCTAGCAGTATATGAGGAGAGTCTGTCACATCTAAACCTTGTTCTATGGCCCAGCTCTCGAGAGACTCCAGTTGATTAGTGATAAAGCATTCAGCTTCTGTAAGGACGATAACTGGTTCAACCGATGCTGGGAGCTCGGATTTTTTTTTTCAAATAGCCGCATCATCACCATAATCACTGCGCGCCAGTAGCCTGCATTACTGATTGAATATTACATTTTTCATTTTCCTTTTTTTTTTTTTTTTACTGCCAGGTTTACCTTATACCACCATTCCTTATCAACACACTTCTTCAGAAGTTCAGAAAACCTTACCTCCATGTCCACAATGGTCGCTTTGAGACGTTGGTTTTCTGCACGTAACCCATCCTCCTCATGATCAGCTGAAAGTGAAAGAAGTGAACGCATTAAAGCCATTAAGCTGGCTGTTCCCTGTTCTTCGGGAATTATTTAGAAAATGTTTGGTTTTTTGATTCGTTTTGGCGTCATATAGGTTGTGTCGTCTTACCAGCGCTAGTGCTAACCAATCAGCGCTACCTATCAGACGTATAATAAATCCGTCCTGGTGTGATCGATTGAACCAATCTTCCCGGAACACGTCTAGGAACTTTTCAGCTTAAGAAATTAAATGAAATAAATTTTTCAACCCAAACTCAAATGGGGATTTTGAAAACCTGTTTACTAACATAACGACGAGGAAATTAGAATTGATATAAAAAAGAGAAGAGAGAGATGTGAACGACAATAATTTTAAAACCTTTTAGATAAAACGTGACTGCAACTGTGATGGAAGAAATAAAAAGAAACGGATTGCTATATATACGATACCAGTTTTTCCTTACCCTTTCCTTGACTTCGAAATGCTGTCAACCAAACCTACCAAAGGATAAAAAAAAAACAATATATATATTAGTGCAGTTTTCAAAGCCGGACAGGACAGACCTGGTATAAGTAAAGTTAATAGCTTCTAAAGACACTGCGGTGTCGTCAGAACAAAGTAGAGGATTGTGGGTATGTGTGTCTTTATAGTGGAGTATGGAGTTTTAGTATATACCACACAAGTGAATAGTGCTTTTCGCGCGCTCTGATTGCATGGTTAACTCGGAGGTGATTAGCAAGTACCATTCACCTCCGAGCAGCCGGCGCGAGAGATTTTAAAATTTCCGACCGCTTGTCACACATAAAATAACGTTTTGGTCCGCTAATTATTCAGCTTGTGTGGTATATACTAAAACAATTATTCACCTCAGTGTCGGTGAAAGTGATGGGTATTTACCGAGCCGCGAAGCGGCTCGGTAAATACCCACCACTATTCACCTCCACTTCGGTGAATAATTGTTAAATGTTGAGGAAGCATGTTAACAGAACATACGTGAATGAATGAATTAAGTGAAATCTGAAATCTGAAGATCGCTTCCCCGAAGACCTAAAAAACAACAAAAAAGACGCCTCGAAACCTGTCTCTAAGCATTTCAATCTCCTCATATTGTCCATGGACCTGTGGTATTTGACTGCACCAAGACAACGCTAAAAATCGTAAAGTTCAAAACTGAAATTTACCTTTCAAGTCGGTATCTTGGCTCCCCATGGAGTCAATAACCGTTTTTCATTAACTAATTTATTCACGCATTTCTGTTACCAACAATGCTTCCTCCAATATCGTACCTCGGTGCTCCACTTTATGAACACACATCAACACAATCTCCAACTTTGCTCTGACAAAGGGCTAACGTTCGTCAGCTTCACAAAATCGTCAGGGCGGTTAATTTACTCGCAAGATAGCTGGTATAAGTAACTTGGGGTGTTGGGAGGTTTCCGAAGTAACATTTTTATTGTTCAGTTCAACTCTTTGAATTTGCCATCTACAGTGGTACCCCGTTAATCCGGTCACCAACGGGCCACAAAAATTTGGCCGTGTTCACGGAGTGGCCGTATTAAAGGGTTCGTTAAATAAGAAAATGACAGACTAAGCTTTTGTTCGGAACAGAATAAAGTGGCCGCAATAACGAGGTGGTCGTAAAGCGGGGCTTCCACTGTACTTCAACCTGTTTATTCGGTCGTAATGGTAGAACCTCGCCTCTTTAATACCTCTTTGTCAGCTTAAGTTCGCTAACTTTCAAAATGGAGATACAAGCGATTGGGACTAATTTGTTTCGACGAGGGAAAGCTATAAAATTAGACTTACCGTTAAAATAACGACGAATCCCGCAGGTGAAATGAGAAGGAAAGACGAGAAGCATAGGTCGGTTATCTGAAAAGTCAAGATCATGAGTTGTAATTCCGAGAATCTATCGCGCTTGTAACTGGACAATGTCATACAAATGAAAAGTATTTGACACAGCCTGCGTTGTGTCTCTATTTGAACTGTGTGGGGGTACTTTTTCAGCATAGCATCTATAACTGAGACATGTACAAAACACTATTTTTAAAGACTACTTAAGAACCGCTATAAAGTTTCAGATCATGCACTTGGAATCACTTTAACATCTAACGTGATATTAATTTCAAGGCAACCATCTATGATGTACGGTCCAGTAGACTAAGTGGAAATGTGAACAAATCATAGTGGAAGTGCAAAAACGTTTCCATTATGCAGGCGGAACGCACGAGAAACGTTTTATTATCCACATGAAGCAACATATCAGCTACAACCACAATCTCAGCAGTATAAAATTTAGAGGAAAATGCCTTCAAAACGCCATCGGTAAAACTTTTTTAGGTTGTCATACCGGTTTTCACAATTTTCAGATGATTAAACTAAAAAATCACTTGCTACACACCTTTCCATAAACGCTTTTGTGATTTATACATTTCAGCTCGTTTGAATAGAACTTTATATTGTCCCACAAACTCCTCACAGCCTGCAAAATTAACTAACAGAACAATCCATGAAGGGTCAATTAAGACATGTTTGCGACATACCCACGATGCAAATAGTTTAGTTGAAGTCGTAAGGTTGCTGGTAAACGACAAGGCAAAGTGGCGTAAACTGAAAAAGTCGTGTCGTATGTAACATGCTCCTATCGTATTGTTTAAATTGCCTTTTTAGGAAATTACCAAATGAGGCGAGCAATTTTATGGCACATCCAATTTTTAATTCAATTTTAAATTTCACATGACTGATTAACCCATTCAACAGCAATGTGACTTGAATGAAGTTTTCGTTCTTACCGAAAAGGAATGCCTGCCACTATTTCATTCAATATTCAAAACTAATGTTTTTGTAGCTCCATCAGAAACTGTATCGCTTATGCTAATGAGGCAAATATACTGTAAACAAAGATTCTCCAATTCCTATCCATGAAAATGAAAACAGCTTTACAGAATCTGAACTGTAAACGAAAAACAAGACTAACCTGAGGTAGCGGGTATTTGAAAACATTTTCAGAAAGTGTCTTCAAAAAAGTTAGTTGATTTTCATTGCCTGCAGTCAAAACAAACAAAGCAAGGTTAGAAACGTTCTATCTATGTAACAACTGCAGGACAATAGTTTCCCATATCGTCCCGAGTGTAGTGCAGGTGTAGGAACTATTAAAATCTGTGGTGTATATAGTGTAACTAGACATAGTTTATGTATTTAAAAAATAAGTATAATCGGCAAGCAGTTATTCAAAGAGATGGAATCTTGAAGCAGACTTACAAGAGTTTTCTTTATCGCAAAGTCTAATTAATTGTAAGTTGTGTGTCTATTAGCACTGTTGGACTGGATGACACAGGTGCTATCTTGCGCCCTTGTTGTTCTTTTAGCAAGCACATTCATGCACACCTGATCTGGGAATCTATATCATTAGTCTGCTGTTTATACATATATGGAATATCTCTAGTCTAAAGAGGGTCATTCTAGTTCTCATAGAAGGTTAGTCATTACTCCCTTTCCTTGCTCATAACTGTTTTTTGACAAATCGAGCAGCACGTCGTTGCACTGCCCCAAGCACTTGGCCATCTAAAAGTTATTTCAGTGCAGAATCTCAGCTTCATTACACTGCATTTTCGTCAACTGAAAACACCGCTTTGAAGTTTCGAGTTATTTTAGTACCTTTATAAAAATCTGATTGGCTAAAAGTAATCAAACACAAATTTGGCGCACCCAGGGTTGAAGAACAACATCTGGGAGCCGAATGATCAACCTAACAATTACACGGAACGTTTACAAGATGGAACTTCCTCGAGTATTATACTGCTAACTTACCTGAGTAATTTGTCACAACAAGACTTAGAAAAACAATCGCCATAACACTTAGAATGATTCTCGAAATCATCTTTGCGGTATTAGCTGACCGTCTCCTATTTTCTTGCTGTAGAATGTCTGGCGCGCGCAAAGTTCATTGTTACGTGGCCATGATGGTGACTCCTGACGTGACATGATAACTGCATTGCCGATTTTAAATGTTATCTGGTTGTAGCTATTAAGATAGTTTTTAATTTGATTTTGAATGGATAGATCATAAATGATGGAAGTAGTCACTGAGAAAACAGTTTATCGCTAAAGCGTAACTGCTGACACGGACCATAGCCGAACATCAAATAGCAAAGATCTCCGCGCGCGTGAATACGTGATCTTTTTTTACAGCGGTCAGTCCATCCGAATAGCAAAACCTAGATCCCGCAAAAGACTAATCCACAAAATTAAACTCCTGCCAAAATTTAGAAAAAAATATTAGAATAATTTTTAACGTCCTTGTTACAAAATTGTCCATAATTTTAAAATCCCACGGCAGTTTTACCTTACTTAATCAAATATACCTAATATCTCTAAAGTATTTTTTATTGTCTATGCAAGTCGCTGCACAAAATGCTGGTTAGTGATAAGCTAAAGGCCTTTTTTCACTAGTCGGTGTCATAATCAGAAGCGTAGAGTGATACGATCTAGTGAAAATCAAAACGACAGAGAC